>NW_005054304.1:6601631-6608277 GCF_000277835.1 Geospiza fortis
CTTCTACTTCATTATCTTGGAGTGATAACAGAATATTTCAGCGTTTATAAATTGTACTCTTGATTTTGTTAATCTCTTAGGGACTGCAGGACTCATATGGAGGGGCAGTTCCAGAGTATCTTGTGCCTCTTTATTCTCCATTTCTCACAGCCAAGATTAGCAGACAGTGCTCAAAACTCCTGTTTGCCTGTGGTCCTTCCCTCTCTCCTATCAAAAAAAAAAATGCGGAACTGGACCTCTCAGAGTATGAGAACAACCACTGTGACAAAAAGGATAAGAGAAGGTGCTCAATTTAATGCCTATGCCAGACCAACATGTGAATTACTTGCTGGAAAACAAGTTGGTGGGATGAACTGTAGTAACAAATCAATTATTGCTGGTGCTTTTGTGAAAAGTTTGGAAGCTTCTCATAGCTCTTGCTTTTTATTATGCTGCTCTCTGAATGTTTGATACATGACCTGACTTACACAAGCACATTGTGTGTTCTTTTTTTAAAGCAAACAAGACTGTTTTGTTCTGTACAGGAAACAAAATCTGCATCAACACAGTAAAAAAGCAAGGAATGCAAAGTGCATCCAGCCTTTACCCCTGGCAGCCACGTTTTGAAAGAGATTTGATTCTTACACACACACAGGAGTTTGGAGGATTCTTCAGCTCTAAGCTGGTTTGTGAGGGCTGTGAATCCCACCAAACCTCACCAGAGATGGGTCATGTTCATAGCAGCCCTTCCTTCACACATCCAGATGTCCTCAGCAGAAGCTGCTGCACTAAAAAATAGGGTACAGGATTTGTGGCACCTAGGAGAGGTGTGTCCCTCTGTCCTGCTGCTGGGGGAAAGCAGCCACTGAGGAGAGTGAGGACATGAAATTTGGAGTGAACATCTCCTCTAGTTAGCATGGGAAGGGCTGGCAAAACCTGCCACTCAGAACCAGTTTTCCCACAAGATCTTTGGCTCCTTAAAAACATTGCATTTAGGAAAAGTGAAGCCAGAAAGAGCTTTGGCCAGAAGAGTGAGATGCTGTTGCTTTCCCCCCCACACACACCATCAGCAGCTACATATTCTGAATTTGCTGTGTGCAAGGCCACAGTGCACCAATAATTGTTTTCCTAATTACATGATAAGTTAGAAGCTTTAAAAAGGGGAAATGGATGCTTGGATGCTGGGTGTAGCACAAGGTCTTGGTTCTAGCTTTTTCAAGTAGAAGAAAATAAACATTTGCTCCCATATAAAGCAATGTTTTAAATCCATGTACACTACATATAACTCCTTTGAATCAGTGGATATGTAAATTGTATCAGCCTATGAATTTCCAATTTGGGGGGCTGTCTATTAAGGTGATTTAGCTAATAATTTTAAATTATTTTTCACATCAGTGGTTTGGGGTTTTCCACAAGGTATTTCTATTTGATTTTGTGTTGTTTCCTTGAGTATTAATAAAAATTGATTTAGGCAATAAACTTGATGGTGGCAACCCAATAAATAAGAGAGACCTTGTGAAGTGGTATTGAAATAGGAGACTTATTGTAAATTGCCTGAGCAACAACTTTCCCCTTTAGGTGCCAAACCATCAACAAGTAGCACTAATTTATGTGCAGTAGCTATACTGCTGTAAGGTAAGGGCAGGCTGATTTTTCTTGCAAAAAATCCAATAAGATCTTGTCGCTTCTAAGAAACTGCTTTGGCACAAGCCTGTCATTCAACTGCTTGTCAGCTGTTTCTGAATTTATGTTAGACAAGTGAGTTCTGGGAAACTGAGATGCTGCACTTTTCCTCCCCTTCTGTTTTAGAGAAAGGGATGATGAAAGGGGGAAAGTGCACCATGACAGGGTATGGACAAAAGAGCTGCAGTACCCAAAAAAATTGTGTTTAAATGATAAGGTACTGTGTACTTCCTTTGGTCTAGAGGTCCTGAATCCCTCAGAATCACACCTAAAAGAAAAAAAAATTGAAACATAAGTAAAAAATTAGACAGTGATGTTTTCACAAGAAATGCTGACTCTTCCCAGGGAGTCTGTTTCATGAAATGCTGCATTAAAGTGTTGGCTTAGTGCAAATGAGAGGCCTTTGCTATGAAGGTCAAAGCAAAAGGATTGGCCATGTTGCAAAGAGTCTGGGATGAGTACAGGACTGGCTTACAGAAGAATGGATAGGTCCAAGCCAGAGATAAATTTGGATGGTATGGTATCTAGTGGCCCATCCTGCTTTCTCATTCTCAGATGGTCTGTGGTGAGGATTTCTAGTGAGATTATCAGTGACGTTTAGCAAATATTTACAGCTGGTTTTGAAGACAAGAAAGGACAAAGAGGCTTCTTTTTTTTTTTAAGTGAAGGATTTAAGCCACTGTTTTTTATTCAAAATGGCAAATCTTTGGAAATTGTTCATGTCTGATGTGTGGAGTTTGCCTTTCTTCAGCATTTTGATGCTTCATAATTATTTTCTCCCATGGAAAATGATGGATTATTTATAAGATTAAGTCAAAAGGGTGCTTTTCCTGTTTGTCCTGGATTCTGCTGGGACAGAGGTAATTTTCTCCCTGGTATCTGGTACAGTGCTGTGTTTGGGATTTAGTATGAGAATAACATTGATGACACACTGATGTTATGGTTGTTGCTCAGCAGTGCTTACCCCAAGCCAAGGACTTTGCAGCTTCCCATGTTCTGCCAGTGAGCAGGTGTACAAGAAGCTGGAAGAGAACACATCCAGGACAGCTGACCTGAACTATCCATAGGGATATTCCACACTGTAATACACCCTACTGAGTGTATAAACTGGGAGCAGTTGGCCAGCACTTTCTACCTCACTGTTTGGGGTCAAGCTGTCCTGGATGTCCTGGGTTGGTCAGCAGATGGTGAGCATCTGTATTGTGCATCACTTTTGTTTCTTGAGCTTTATTTCTTGCTCTCCTTTACCTGTCTCCATTATTATTGTTGTTGTTGTTATTTATTATTTATTAATTTCAATTACCAAACAAATTTTGTCTCAACTACCTTGTTTTACCCTCTTTTTTATAACCTCCACCAGAGTGGACAAAGACAAGCAAGTGGGTGTGTGATATTTAGTTGTTGGCTGTGATCAAACCATGACACTGCTGAAACTCTGATAGTAGGAATAATGTCTAGTTTTCTACTGATCCTAGATGTGACAAAGTTGAAAGTTAGTGCTGCTCTTTGAGAGAGCTGGTCTATTGCATCAAAAGTTCTTCAGGTTCTTTGAAAATACCTGCCAAAATTGCTTCAAAAAGTATTTACATGGTGTGTGCATCAGTGATTTGTGCCCACTAATGAGATCACAAGTTAAACCATTAAAAATAGATCTGTTACCAGGAGAGATGTGTTTTTATATTCAAGAACAGTTTAAACTTTTTAATATTTGCTTTAAAATTCTTAAGACCCCTCTCGTAGTGCTCTGTGACATATCCATGAAGTGCTGCCCACCCTTTTGGGGGGCTAGTCCTGTTCAGGATGACTTACCAAGTGTCAGGTTTCTATGATGCATAATAGAAAATATTAATTTTGAGGTAGGGTTATAGGTCTGGCAGAGAGTTTGCTGTTTGGATCACGGTTATGTAAAAGCATGGCTCCCTAGAGGATGTCATCCCTTTAGATGAAGGAATGCAGAGCAGAACCTGTGCCTAGCTCTGGACATCAGCTGGACATCTTAGAGCAGCCTCAGTGCTAGAAAGAGTGAGAGGAGAAGCTGCTCTGGAGGGAGTGGGAAGTTAGGAGCTGTTTGCAGCCCTACACTATCAGAGCAGAGGAGGAAGAGCTTACCCCAGTGGTGGACATAATTTCCAGCCATATCAACCAAGCTCTGACTACAAAGAGACTGGGAATCTATGATCTGAGGCTTACACTGCCTTAATGTAACAAGCCTACTGGAAAGTCTACAGCCATTGATATGGCCTGTGGTGCTGGATGTTAGAGAATATTTAGAGCCATAAATATTTCATTTGAGTCAGAATCCACAATGGAGTAGCCTGGACAAGGGAGCATTTCTAAAATGAAAAGTGAAGACATAAGGTAAAGATGAAAAGGAAAAAAAATGTATTTTTAAAAATGAGGTAAAGGGAACAAGTGGATCTGTCTAATGATGAAAGCACAAAGGACTTCAGAGCTCTGTGGACTTGGCTTGAGAGGCAGAGAGAGCAGCAGGATTTAAGAATGTCGTAGCCTAGCAAAGGCTTTAGATCCATTTTTACTTGGGAGAGACTTTTCTGTTTTCTGGCATGGAAAAGAGGTGATAGTGAGTTATTACACAAGTTTAGCAACACTGACTTGGTGAGACTTGTAATGGCTTGTGGGGAACGGCAGCAGGGAAAGAATGAAAAAGCTCTGCAATTAGGAGTGCCCTGTATGTGAAGATTCTTGTCTAGTGGTGACCCTGCCTCATTTTCAGCTGCACCTCTCATATCAAATAAAACAGAGTTAAAACATGAAACATCCAGTAACAAAGATCTTTTTGTCCTCCTTGTCTTGATCCTGGAAGTGGCAGTCAGCTTTTGGGAAACTGGTAAGGAAGAACCACTCTAGTTTTGGGTTGCTTCTCAATGTATTGCCAAGTGTCAAGAGAATTGAATGTAGCTTACAGTGAAATAATTATTTTGAAAAAAATTCTACTTGGTGTAGTTTTACATCTCTTTGAGGCCATTTTTGTTGTGGTGGCTGGTCATAAATCATATTCTTACCATCCGAGAAGGGATGTTTTCCCAACATGGTTTTTCCCTGTAGAAGATAGTGGCTTCTGATAGTGAGGGGAGAACATGTGCCTAGGGTATGCGGTGGCCAACTGTGGCAGTCAGAATGTAGCAGTGTGTCACACTGAGAAGGGTTGGTGGGGACAGCTTGTGCTCTTGGTGCTGGATTTCCAGAGGTTTTGCCTTTAGTGAGGAGAGGATGAATTGTGAAGCTGAATTTCACATCTTTTATCTGAGTGGAGCTCATGTAATTAATCTTTGCATCTTGACCCATCGTATCCATCTGCAGTCTTGTATGTGCAGGGCAATATCTTCCTTTATAGTAAGAAAATGTTACTCATTTGTACTTAGGGGAAAAGAGTGAGAAACATGCAGACCCTGTGAAGGAATGTAGTTAAAGCCTTGCCATTTGGTAAATTGGAGAGGCAAAATTCTGCCTGTCTCCTTCTGCACAGTCTCAGGTAATGGTTACCCTTTCCCCCTGCTTTCCCCCAGTATAGGACTGACAGGGGGAAGATTTCAGCCTCCTCTTAAACTGATCATGCCTTTTGCACTTCTTTATAGTAATTGCATCTGTGGACATCCTACCAGCCCTAGTGTTTAAGTTCAGGGTGTGAGGAAAAGTGTCTTCCTAGTCAGCAATATCACTAGATGAAAGAGATTTTGAGGATGTCAGTTTGCACAAAGTATTTTCTAGGAGAAAATTAGGAAAGATTCTGTTTAGTGAAGTTCACCAAGCTCCTCCTGGCCATTTCAAAAGGAACTTTTTGAGTTACCCCCCAAGCCCTTTCATAACTGTTTTCCTTCACTACTTAAAGAGTATTTCTAAACTGTTTTTGTACTCTTAAATGGAAGCCAGAATTATTGTTTTGTTAAAACAGAATGGTTTTGGCACTGTGCTATTCCCCAGAATTCCATTTGAAAGAAGGTTTGATGGGATTTTTCTATTTAGTGGGAGAGTAAAGTGTCAGCATTCCGTGCTGAACTCACACTGCTCCCTAAGGAGTGTCTGCAAGAGGGCTGTGTCTCACTGTGGTTATCCTTCCTTGCCAAAACCAGATGCTTCTTCTACAGAGAGGAAAAAAAACAACGCTGTTTCCAAATGTTCACTGTTTGCTTTTCTTGAAAACAAGTCCAACTTGCTAAGTGGCCTTTGTGGTAATTATTGACACAGTTAAGATGCCTGCAGTTTTCATTCTACACTGTGCATGTCTAAAAGAATATTGCAATTTAATGACTAATTTTCTATGGCATAATGTAGACATTGGGGCAGTTCTTAGTTTTTATTTGTTTACCTGTGACAATCCAGCTATAGACTCATATTTCAAAGTACTGAACGAGCTCATGGTACATTTTAGGTTTGTTATAATAACATAACTGAGGTGTGTTATAGTATAACTTTCATTTACTAATATCTCGCTCTTTTCTTGCAAATTCCTGTATAGATTTCAGGGCATCCAGTTGCCTTGTGTTTAAAAAAAACCAGCCAACCATTAGACTGACTTCATTCTTTCTGAGTCCTGTCTCTTTAGTGTTACAGGCTCTGATTTTATTGGGCAAAGTAAATGCTTGCTGTTAAATAATTAAAGGTCTATTTTTTTTTTCTTAAACCAGTAGAGAACAGTAACATTTAGGCTCATTTCTGGCAAGTTTTCCACCTCTATATCTTGGCCTTCCCTCAGGCACTTCAACCATTCTGCATATTTTCAGTTTTTGGGATTTTGTTACTTTTATATTAATACATCTCTTTACGAATTCTCTAATTGCAAATATTCTCAGCATCAGGGAATGCTGCAAATAGCAGACCCTGAGCTGTGCACTCACACTGTCTTCTGTCTTCAGGAGTTGGTGTGTATGACTGCAGATACATCCTTTTCATCACTTTTGGGTCTCATAGTAAGCATTTCAATTGTCCATCTTCAGGAGAGGATGGGAAAATATTTGGGCTGCTT
>NW_005054304.1:6608296-6692769 GCF_000277835.1 Geospiza fortis
GTGATTTAGGAGATCTGAGTGCTATGTTTAGGAAGATAAATGGAAGCTTAGCAGTTTCTCTCTTCTACCTCCCCACCAATATTTGTCTCCACTTAAAGGTGTGAACCAAACTGAATCTGTGAGAGTGTGCAGAAGTATTTCATCAGCAGTATTTGGATCAAAATGTGTGGGAGAGTTTGGCAGAGTAGCAGATGTATGAAATTATTCCTCTGCTATAATGTTTTCTTGATTATGATTTCTATCATATAACAAGAATAAAAATCAAAAAAGAAAAAGGAATATATTTTTAAAATGCCAGAAACTTTAAAAAACACCCAAATGCATTTTGAAAGGCATGCAATTAAAAGGCATGAAGCTCCTCTCCTAAAGAGAAAAATATGTGTTAAACTTAGCTGAAGTTTGGCAGTCTTCAAGGAAGCAAGGTACACATTAAAATATAAAATATTTTCTGTCGTTCCACTCTGGAGTTATGATGCACTGGTTAATCATTAATTACTTTTCGTTTCGCTGGGGTTGGTCTTTTTCTTTATTTGCATTCCTTAATACCAAAGTAGATGCTTAGAAAAAAAATTTGCTGTTTAGCAGCAAAGGGCAGCAATATCCTGTTTCAAGCAGTCATAGTTCCTGGAGACTTTGATTTCAGTTTGACTCTTGGGCATTTGGGATGCTGAACAGTGGGGCTTCAGGTCACTTCTGCAAACATAACCTATGTTCTAAGTTCTTGTTGGTTAGATTGTAAAAGCAATCTGAAAGCTTTTGTAGTTGACATTAATTAAATCTTAGGCTGGGAATCGGGAGTTGGGAGCTTTGCTCCTAGATTGCCACTGACTGGCTTTTTACAGCCAGGCATTACCTGCCCCTTTTTGGTCTTGTTTCATTTTCCAGGCTTAGCTAATGGCACTATAGGGAATTCTGAGTTCCCTGTACTTACACAGAGTGCTTGGTCCTTAGTACAGCATGCTCCATTTTCAGCAGCTCCTCTGGATTATGCAGTAATATAATGGTCCTGATGAAAGCAATGGGGTGGAATTGTAGCATGGTTAGGTTGTGGAGCTCGTGGACATGCTTTCCCTTTTGCAAGATAACTCTTCCAACATGCATGTTTCATGCTTTCTTTCAATCACCTCTTTCAATATTATTTTAAAAGAGGTTACATGACCAGCAGTCATGTTCCTCTGAGTGTGTGTGGGTAGTGAAGACATGCTGCTGTAAGAGAATACTGATCTTTGAGAAAATAATATTGGAATTCATCAATAAGGCTATTTAGGCTTTGGGGTAAGTTGGTGTATTCATTCTAACTATGATAGCCAAGTATAAATGCTGGGTGAAAAGTCTCTTTGTCAAAGATACATTTTGGAATTGCCTGTTGCAGAAAATAAAGAAGCAAAACTGAGAAGTATAGGTTGCAGTTATTCTTCATTAAATATTTCATTTTTAATACTGAAATATCTTGCGTTTTGCTTGCATTTAACACTAAAACAATTATTTTAAAGTGACATGTAACAACAACCATAGGTTAATCTCATTTCTTTTCAGTTGACTATAAAAACAAAATATGACTGATGGTTTACTCAAAGTGTGTGTGGGGTGTGTTCAGGGTTTAGTTGTGTTTCCCAGAAAAATCAAAATCAATTTTTTGCTCATCTTTTATTATATATTTTTCCTTTTCTGATTAGTCAGATAACCTTGCTGTCTGAGTTTAAAAGACTACCGCTGAAAATAGAATAAAAAAGGAAGGAAGGAGTAGAAGATAAGGAGGAAAGTGGTGTTTGCTGCTAGTTGCATTTTGCAAATATGTATATATAAGGGGCCTTTTAGGGTAGTTATCTAATGATGAAGATCTTCAGGGAGTTTATCGCCTGTAAGTTAGGAAAGCATACTGACTGTGCTTGTCATACAGCTGAGCATCCATGTTGTGACATGTATTTAAAACGTGTTCAAATATACAGAGCATACAAAAATCTGATCTTAATACATTGCTGTTTCTTTAAGAAACTTACCACATCCATCTGCCATTGCAAACCAGACTGTTGCCCAAAGACTGGGGGAGCAGGAGGGAAGGAGAGGAGGCATTGAAGAGGAAAGTCATATCAGAACCATAAATGAGGAACATGGGCAGTGCAAAGAGAACCAGTAACAGTGTTGACATTGAGTAAACATTGAAAAAAAATATTTCCCCCAAGTTAAAAGAAGTTAAGTTGCAGAATTGTTTGGTGAAGAATTCAGTAAGAATCCAGTAAGAATTCGTGAAAATTTATGGATATATTTATTGTTTTGCTATGAAATCTTGGAAAACGGAAGATATTGCATAAGTGTCTGAAAAAGATGCTTCTAATCTCATCGAAAATGTTTGGATAGCTTCTGCCTTTAAAATACAAAGTAGGTAAGAGACAGACTTTCTTGGTCTCATAGGTGTAATGAAGCAAGGCTTTTGGCTGTTCTACCTTGTAAATCAGAGCACTTCCCCATTTACAAGTGTATAAATATCCCTTATGTTATGGCTAACTGATGCTTTCCTCCCCTTCATGTTTAAATAATGCATGTCATGGGTATCTAGTTCTGCCTTTGGGAAGTTTCTTAATAATTTCTTTGCTCTGAAACAGAATTCACACCTTCATTCCCTTGCTTCCATTCCAGCCTGGCTCCCATGGCATGCCCTTGCCTATACTTTTTCCATCATACTGGTCCAGGTTATGCTGCTCAAACTTGACAGTATTTTATCAAACACACTGTCCTACTGACTCAAAAAGATTTGATTTGCTGTGGTGGCCCTTGGGCTTTGAAGAACAATGTTGTTATTTCTTTTCCATCTACCTTGGCTGTTTTTAAAAAGGAGGCAAAGAAAACTGACCTAGTAGCATGGAAGGTTCTCCACATATCTGGGGAGTAAAAAAAAGGCACCACTTCCTCAGGAGCTTTCGTTTTCCTCAATTTTTTTCTGTCTTCACTGTTTTCCCAGTAGCCTGCTCTATTTTTTTTCAATGGGTCTTTAGTGCTCAGCTTCCCCTTCCCTCCCATGAGTTTTATGCTTGTTATTTAAGAACTGACTTCCAAATCCCAGAACTTTGTAACAGCTTAGTTGTCAGTAATAAAAATTATATTCCTTTAAAAAAATATTGATGGCAACCAGAAACAGAAGTTTCATTTTGTGGCTGTTCTCAGGTAATTCCTTAATAATTTCTTTCTTTCTGAGATTGACTTTGTGGCTTTTGAACTGGCAGAATGTGGTGATGTTTTTAAAAATACATAAAGCATCTAGACAAAGCAGAAATATGGGGCAGTCCATACTGGGTTAAGAGGTGTGGAGATTCCTTTAAACCCAGTGTTAAGTGCTGTGCAGTTCAGAGTATAAATGGAAAGAGAACCTGGATTGAAGGGAACCTTGGAGTGGGGATACACACCACTCTAAAGCCAGAAACTCAGTGCTTTACTTCTGTTTCTTCACTGTGTTATAAGTGCTTCAGGAGAAGGAAATGACTGGAAAGATTCCTGCCCTCATAAGCTGCAATGCTGTAGACCCAGAGGGGTCCTCAGGGTATCTGTTCTCTGCTTTTCTACAGGCACAGAGCACTTTACAGATGCTTTTACAGCAGCACTCACGTGAGGCAGCTAATGCTGGTCTGCCTTAGGTGGAGTGGGAGTCTGTACCTAGCCAGATAATGCGTGTGGTTAGAGGCAGCAGCACAGATGGAATTGGATTTTCCTGTGTTTCTCAAGAGCAATAACCCACTCCTGTTTCCCCACCAAATTACTCTCAGTCTGTGGTCTCCAGGCCTGGAATTAGAAAGGTGTGATCCTTGGCATGCATGGAGCTCTGGTGCAGGGTGTACAATTATTCTGCTGTGTATCCTACACGGAATGTCTGCCAAGTTCTCTGCATTCATTGACTTTCTGACCGAACTGGCCACATTTCAGTTTTCAGTAGGAAATCGTGTTCCTTGGTCAGTATAAGAGCTCAAGGACCTTGTTTCAGTCTCATGTTATAGAAGGCAGCTGTATTCCTCAAAGCAGCCATCCTAGACGAGACAGGAGGCAAAATGGGGAGAAAGATGGAAGAAGGCTTCAAGTAAGAAGCAAAAACTTGATGGTACATATTAGATACATGCCTTTTCCTCCCTCCCCTTATGCTCAATAACATAAGGAGCTGCTTACAGCCAAAAAGAACAGTAATCCCTAATTCACTTTATAAATCTGGCTCTTCAGTATTCAGAAATAACACCCAAGCAAGGCTTTATAAGGAATGTGTTCCACCAGTTTTCAATAAAATCTGAGACCATAAATGTGCAAACCGTAGCAAAATTTTTTGTCAGCTCTCACTGCTATAGACAGCTCAGCAGGTAGAAATGTACCTCAACGGTTCCATCCCTGATTCTCTCCCTAGCTGGAAGGATTTTGCTCGTTTATAAATGTGTGGACAAACTCCAAATTTCCTTAGGAAGAATGAAATGTAATGGTAGGAGAGTATTCTTGCTCACAGCCTAAGGCATCTCAGACAGTGACTTTCCCTAAGTACTTGGGCTATGTACAACTAAACAACTCCAGGCTGTCTGCAAGTCCTTTCTTTTTTCCCATACACTAATAATGTTCAGCAAAGCCTTTCATCCCTCTTTCTGAAATTTCTCACTTAATTCACTTGTGCCTTTTCTGTCCTTCCTCTTGGCTGTCCTGAAACTGAACTGTGGTTGTTACCCTTGCCAATTGCAGTGAGGCTTCCTGGAAGCTGAACAATATTTATATGGTTTCTACTTAACTGTGTACTTTTTAGATATGCTCAACTGAATTAGAAGCCAGTCATATTAAAAAATAAAAGTCATTTATGAAACTGGGAATTAGAGCCTTTTAAAATATTAATCAAATCCCTATTCAGAAAGGGATGGAGTAAATATAATTTCATAACCAAAACCCAAAGGTGGAATTTTTTCCACCATTTTTTAAGGCTGTTCTCCTGCTTCCTTACGAGAGAGATGATATTTCTTTTCCACAAGAGAGTGTTTGTCTGTGGCAGCGTTCAAGGATTTTAATGATCTAAACATTAGACAACATGATATGTGATGGGACCTATTATTGAGTAAATATAATTTCATAACCAAAACCCAAAGGTGGAATTTTTTCCACCATTTTTTAAGGCTGTTCTCCTGCTTCCTTACGAGAGAGATGATATTTCTTTTCCACAAGAGAGTGTTTGTCTGTGGCAGCGTTCAAGGATTTTAATGATCTAAACATTAGACAACATGATATGTGATGGGACCTATTATTTCTCTTGGGTTGTCTTACAGAATTTTTGCTTCATTCTTTGCACATTTTATCTTCTATTCATTTTGGCTGAGAATATCCCTTGCAGATGTGTTTAAGTCAGTATTTGTGTCTGCTCTAGAAAGCACAAGAAAATGCCAGAATTTACTTCATGAACTTGAGTTATTATTGCTGGGGTGAAGTTCTGACATCTCCTTTTGGTCCCTGAAACAGATGAAACTTTTGGATGCTGGTGGTTGGTTTCTCCAGAGATGTCAGTGCAGTGTTTCAGGCGAGACAGAGTGGAGGGTCATCTGGAGGATGGTGTCTCCCTCTGAGAAGCTTTGAGATGGTGCAGGATCATTTGGTGCCACAGAAAAGTTGTATTTGGATGGCAGAGGAATGTGCTTCCAAGTTATCCACAGGTGAATTGACTGAATTTTTTGGTACTTTAAGAGTCCAGAAACTGGAATTTTATGTGAGACTGGCAGCTTTTATTTGAAAATATGCCATGGCATGTCTTTAACTCTTGCCCTCTTCTGATGGAAGAAACATGTGAAGGGGGAAGCATGAAAAAGAACATGGAGGCAACTAAAACAAGCAAGCATCCCATTACTGTTTTATATTTAAAAATCCTTGCTTTTTAAGCCTGCTGTGTATATTCTTGGAAGTGGGCCCGAGGTCTGTGAGCTGGGTGTTGGCAGCACTGCAGCTGACATCCTGCTCTGTGCATCATCCTGCATTCTCTCTGTGCTAATCTGACACCCAAGTGTTTAAAGCCAAAGGGACCATTATCACCACCTGCAGATCACAAATGAAAGAACTTTGCTCAGTAGTTCCTGCACTTACTATTAACTGTGTAATGGAAGGGCTGTTAAGACAGAGGTGAAATACAGACCATGACTGTTTGGAATTGGAGTAGGAAAAGAGAGCAAATCCTTTGGACAGACACAGGACTGTCACTTGTATATATTCCTGTAAGCCAAATGTATGCACTGGAATGTGTTTTGACTGGAAAGTGTTTTTCCTAGAGCTGTAAAATGACATATAAAGTAGGATTGTATTGCATAAATGGAAACATTAGGAGGCTTAGAAAGTCATTTGGCAAGCAGATGTGTGGAGTTTTATTTTATAGATCTTGCCAATGTTATTAGGAAGCTGACATCTAATAAAACTTAATTCCATAACATTAAAATACTCACTTATTTGCTATAGAAAAAGTTTCACTGCGTGAGAGAAAAGGATGGAGGGGAATGCTCCTGGTCACTAGGCAACATGTTGCCACATTTCTATATTAGTGCAAATGAGACATTTACCAGGTGAACGGATGAAATATTGTGATTACTGGGGGAACTTTCAGCTTGAAGAAATTATCACATGCAGAAAAAATACAAAAAGAATGGCAATGAGAGCATTATTCGTGCGATGGGGAAGGTAAGCAGAGGCACATTAAACTCTTAAAGGCTGCAAAGCTCTCTGAAGGATTACACCTGCCTCTACTGCAGAGAGCAATGTTAGTTCTGGTCTTGTGGGGGGCAGGCTACATAACAAAAGCTGGCCACACAAGGCCTGAAGATTTTGCAGGTGAAAAGAAATAGAGAATTGACTTGTTTTAGTAATGGGCAAGTCTCTAGAGCAGGAGGTCTGGTTTGAAATCAAAGCAAATTGAGCTGAAAGGGAGTAAGTACTGTGTGAGGGGATCGACCCAGCATTTCACAGCATCACAGAATGGGTAAGGTTGGGACTCCACTCTCTTGGCAGCCTCATCCAGTGCACAGTTACATGCGCAGCAAAGAAAGATGATCTTCCTAATGATCAGGGGGAACTTCCTGTGCCTCAGTTTCTGCCCATTACCTCTTGTCCTTTTGCTTGGCACTGCTGAGAAGAGCCTGGAAACTTCCCCTTGACACCTCCCTTTGGATACTCACAGACATTGATGAGATCCTTCCCAGTTATCTCTTCTTGAGGCTGAACAGGCCCAGCTCTCTAAGCATGTCCTTATAAAAGAGATGCCCTTAATTAGTGTAAGAGGTCCCTTAATTGTCTTCGTCACTGTCCACTGGACTCGCGCCAGGAGCTCCATTTCTCTCTTGACCTGAGGAGCCCAAAACTGCACGCAATGCTCCAGGTGAGACCAAGGTTGAGTAGAGGGGCAGGATCATCTCCTTCAATCTGCTGTCAATGCTCTTCTTAATGCAACCCAGGGTACCATGGGCCTGCTTGGCCACCAGGGCACTTCTGGCTCATGGGCAGCTTGTTGTCCAGGTTCTTCCAAGATCCCTGAAGAGGCTAATGCTAGCTCTCCTAAAGTCCATGGTTGTAGTCTTACTTGCTGCCCTGCTTCCTTCTGACTTGATACTGAACTCCACAATCCCATGATCACTGCAGCCAAGGCTGCCCCCAACCTTCACATCTCAAACAAGTCCTTCCCTGTTTGTTAGTATGAGGTCAAGCACCTTGTTATTTCCTAGCATAATTTTTATTTTAAAGCCATTACTATGAACTGCTTGAATAGAAATATTTTTGTGTTCCTTTTCTCTTAGAAGAACTGTTTTAATTTAACCAATGCTTGCCCATACTCAAAGGCTGAGAGCACACTGCTTTGTAGAAATCTCTGAGTCTGAATTTAAAAAAAGTTGAAAAGCATAATGTGTGATTTGTCAAGAATAAGCAACCCTCCAGTACAGTAGGAAGGATTTATTGTAGTCATGTAGATTATTTCTGAAACATTTTTGTGGCCTATTCTCAACTTGCTGAACTCCACACTATCATGCATTTGTTACGTGCTCCTTTCTGTATTATTTTGATGATTACATGGTGATAGCAGATCTCCATAGCAGTAAAATATCAATAGTATTTATACTTATAATCACATCCTGGCCCATGAAGAAAAATGTCCATGAATTTTCTTCTCTGTCTAGTTGCAAATGGTATGGTAGTTAGTAATTTAAACAGTATCTTCTAAATTAAATTCCTCTTGAGCAAAAACATTATTTACTAGCATTTAAATTTCATCATGCTGTTTTCATATAGTCTTTACTCAGTTTACATTTATTTGCATTGGTGCCAAAAACACTTCTTCAGAGATCCACAGTGCTTAACAGCTTTGGATGGCTGGCATAACTTTAGCTTGCAAAATTAGTATTTTTCTTCTCTCTTCAAACTATGAGCATAATTTCAATTTCTCTGCTGTGGATCCAGTGTTAACCAAACAGCACACAGGCTCAGAGAAGTATGTGTTTAACATGCAAGAATGGGAGCCACAGCTCTGAGCATTTAAAACATTGTTGCTGGAAATATCCATGTGATATCTTGTCATGGCTTTCATCTCATCAGAAACATGTCCCCTACCTCTTTTTTAAGGAGGATTAAACTATCCCTTTCCTATTTCTGGGGAAAGTGCCTGCATCCACTTTCATACTCTGCCACATATGGAGTTACAGGATAGGGGAAAAGGGTTTTATTCCTTCCCTCTGTGTTCCACATCACTGCCTTTGCTCTCTGTAGGGATGAAAAAGGGGTGTAGGGATGCTCTGCACCATGCAGTGATGTGGAGTGTCCCTATTTCTTCTGAAGGCAGAGGACACTACCAGATGTGGTGTGTGGCCCACCCTGTGAACCTTCTATGCTCAACCTTCTTGCCACATTATCTGGACTGATATGCCAGGGAAGGAGGGTGGCGCTGACTGTGGTACCTGCTGGTCCCATCATCGCTGTGGCTGTGCCTGTCCTCTCCTCCTGGAACTCAGCTGCTTTGTCTGCTAGCTGTCATCACCCCAAACTGGCAAGGAGACCATCAGCAGTGGAGAAGTCTTACTGCTGCCAGGTACTTGTGTTTGCCTCCAGCAGAAACGTGTTTCTGATGGAAGTTCAGTGGACTGTTCCAGAGAATGGCTGAATAAACGGTGACAGAAACAAGAACTGATATGAAGTAATTAGCATTAAAGCACTTTGAGAGCATGGATAGAAACCTTCTACCTTAATTTAATATGAGAATGTACATTTATAAGGATTTTCAGGCAGCATCAAGCTCTTAAGATGGGCTAAAGTGTTGACAGAGCTTAAGAATAAAAGAGCTTCATAGTTAATGTACTTAGCTGAAGAGGTGCCAGTTGGTTGGTTTGATCTGTCACTGCCCAATTAACTTTATATTTAAAGTAGAAAATAAAATTCAAGTCTGCCTGTGAGGCAAAAATCCTAGTTCTCTGAAGAAAACAGGTCAGAAATTGGACAGGTGTGATGGGAACAGGGATGGTGCCTTAGCAGAGGGACTAGAAGCCTGCTAGGCACTACAGACAATGAAGCCAAGGAAGCTTCATGGATAATGAGAAAATTACTATCATGTGACAGTTCCTCACTGAGAAGCTCTGGGAGCAGGACTGGCTGAAAGCACTGCAGAGATGTATCCCCCATAAATGGATTATTCTATGTTGTCAATCATGTCAGGTTTGTGCTTTACCTATGAAGCAGAAATGTACTGCTCTGACCAGACTCAGGACGCCTGATGTGTGCAAAACAGGCTTAAAATATTCTGGCAGTTTCTGTGTTGAAAAGCATGTGAGCCATATAGAAAATCAAGCTGTGTCAAGTGTTTATGAGTATTATTATTATTATGGTTTCAACAAAACAGAGATGGCTTACTCAAGATGCATTTTAAACACAATGTTAAATCTTTCTTCCAAAACTGGGTTGCAAATACTTAATAATCCAGTATCTAATCCAGTCAAGTGTTAATTTACCACTATTTTCAAGTCTGAGCATTCAGGAAATCTTTATGACAGAGATTGCTGGTGGAATCCTGATACTCCTATTTCTCATCTCTAGGCCCTGCAGATGATGATAAATCTTTTGTTCTGCAGCCTTTACCCAATAAGCTCTGGCCCTTGCATGAACCCTGCATTGGTGAAGAGGTGTGTTCTCTCCATAAGTTTATTGGAGGATCAAGATTTAATTTCAGGAAATGTGTGCTTTTCACTTACTTTATATTATGGAAAGGGGCTAGGTATGTTCTGTCTGCCTTTGAAAATCCCATTCAAATGATCTCCTGCTTGGGCAGCCCTAAAAGCTCAGCACGTACAAACATGAATTCAGAACTTTTGAGGGGTTGAAAGCTGCTGCCCTGCTCTGTTAATCCTTTAATCGCTGAGCACAGAACATCTGAGCTCTGCTTCCCAACCATTGATTTGAACTACAGAGAAAAACTCTTCGATCTCCCTGAGACTTGTATCCATGGAACTGAAAGCATCACCATCCTGGAGCAAATATATTCTGAATTATTAGTTTCACTTCTTTTTCACACGACCTGAGAAGTGTTACAGTTCTATGTCTTCAGTGAATATTTTCAAGGGTTCTCAGCACTAAGGGTGCTAATGTTAATCAATCCCTCTTGGCAGCACCTCTCTTTTCCATCCATCCCTTTACAGCTGTTTTGGAAGTATTTCCTCTCCTGACTTTATTGCATTGAAGTGCTTGTCTTCAGTTCATCATGCACAAGTTGCTCTCTGTTCAGTGCACTGCATTGTCTCTAGGTAACATCATCAGCTCAGACTTTGATGTTACTGTTTATATCAAATTGGGGGAGGGCAGGAATTGAAACAGAAAGGTTTCCTTTCTTATCAAATTCTTTTTGATCAGATTACTGTGGCTTAAATGCAGCTAGCAAGGATTGTCCATGCTACAGATTATATGACTGTGGTCAGGAAAAGAAAACCATTCTCAGCTAAATGCTTGTTTTTCCTCTCATTTATAGAATCACTGAAAAATAAAAAGCCACAGTAGCATACAGGTCCTTTAGTGTCTCTGCAGGAGGTTTCTGCTACCTGCATCTGAGCACAGGCTGTAGGACTGGGAACCAGTTGTTATGGGGCTCCTGTTCCTCATCTTCTTGTTAAATCCTTCATTTTTGCTGTACTCTGGAAAAAGAAAATCAAATGAGATGTCTCATATCTTCTGCGCAGACATTAAACTCTTCTTCCCAAAAGCAAAATGCTGCTTTTTGGTGGACTAGATTGAAGGAAGAGGAGGAGGAGTGGCTCTCCCCTTCCTAAGTGTTCATGGTGCAAGAAAACTGTTATTCCAGTCCGTGTTATATGGAATTCTACATTTTCCCAAGACTTATATGATCCTTCCAGCTTTCTCACTTGTGCGTTCCCAATTCAGAGTCAGCTTCACATGGCACTGCCTATCTCCAGGTGGCCCAAGAAAGGGACAGCAACTTTCTTCTAGAGCATAGATAATGGAGAGGTTGCCTCTACTCTACATTCCCGAGGATGTGCTGACGCTCATTCCTCTAGAAAACTGCCAAGAATAAATTTAGGAATTTAATTTTGTGTTTAAGAAGTCCATTACCCCTTAAAGTAGGCGTAAAATGCTGAGTTTTGCAAGTGGTACAATTTTGCTGCAGAGTTTTCACTTCTGAGTTGCTGCCTTGGTCATGGGATTTCAGTTCCAGTGACAGGTGTATAAATCCTGTATTTTGGGTAAGGGTTACCATAGTATAGAGTTAGAGAAGTTCTCATAGTACTTTGAAAAAATAAAAATGTCTGCACCTGCTTGTAGTGTGCTGTCTGTCTTGCTCTCTATTTTCTCAGGCAGTGCTTGATAACTTGTGAGGGATAAGGTATTCTAAGGAAAAGTACTTTTTTTTTTTTGATCACTCTTATGACTGCTTATTTAGGAAGGCTTTATGGCACCTATGACTTGACAAGTCTGGTGATATTTGAGGAGTGCTATTCAGTAGTAGTAAGGATCAGTTCCTCTAGTCAGCTTTTAGCACAGAGCCTTTGAGTCGAAAGTCCTCATCCTAAGGACAAGTAGTGTGAGATCCACATGATTTTCACAGTGAGCTGGCTTTTTTTGCTTCAACATCTCCAGGTTTTAAAATGTGACTAGAAAGAGAATTGTAAAGTGTTTAGACTACTCTCCTCGATGTCCTGAAGTATCATATCAGCTGTGTCATGTGTGTGCTATTCATTCCAATTTTGTGTATTCTGTCTATCCACTGGAAATTTTTTGTGGATGTGCAATATTATACTTCAATCTTGGCACACAAGTTGTATGTTCAGTGCCTCTTATATAGCAGTGTGAGCTTTACAACACAGTAAATTTATCTGCATTAAAATTTTGTTCCTCTATGGCAATGTATCTCTGAAACAAGGATGCTAAATATTTATCCTTCATTTTGAGTCACTTTGGTGAAAGTTTCTTAAGGGAAACTGAGTAAAACAAAGAAATTCAAAACATATAATGTACAGTTCTATACAGCTGCAAATTATATTCTCTCTCCTGGCTAGGTGGTAGGCAATACATACATATTCCTGTGGGTAACATGTTTTTCCTACTCTTGGAAGCAGCAGCAGCAGCATTGCCCAGCATGTTGCACTGGTGCTGTGAGCTGAGTTTGGCAGCTGATAAGCATCTTGTCAGATTGGGCACTGATTGAAGTTATTCACCACATACAGCCGTAAAATTGTGCAAGTTATGATAGCACTTCCCTTTGCAGGACAGTTGGCCTTCATTTCTCTAAGTGCCAGGGGCTGGGCACAAGGAAAAGTGCCATTTAGTAATGTGTGTTATTCTTGTGGGGTCACAGAAGGGAAAGCACAAGGTGCTAATGAGGATTTATCCTGTCAGACACAGACTGAATTTAATAGAGATGATGCACTGTGAGGCCAGAAGGGTGCAGAACTGTGTGGAACTGCTGTATGAGAAACAGATGTGGCTGTGGTTTCATACCCTGCATGTGATTTGGACAGCCTGCACGAGATTTGTGCACAGCATGACCCAAAATTGAAGGGAAGAAATTGTATGGACAGGCTCTCCCACACAGGGGAGATGTGGTTATGTGGTCAAACACGCCTTCCCTGCAGCAGCAGCAGTGTTAAAACACAGCTCAACACACAGCCAGGATGTGCCCTCACTCCTGCTGCCCAAGAGCATTAACTCACCTTTTGACAGGAGATTGGTAGAGCGGATTTGCCCAGTCCTTGTCCGCCTCTTTAGGAAGAGTCAGCAGCTGGCCCTGGAGATGCAGTCCTGCAGAGATCAACCCAAGTCCCAGCTGTTTGTCCTCCCATGGCCCAAAACTGTAATGAAACTGCACAGTTTGAGAAGGGATCGGTGCAGCATTAATAAAGGCCATCAGTCCATGGCAGCAGACAGTCTGTCACTGGGTTTCATGGGACTTCTTTGGCCGTCAAAAGTATCTGCTCTTCCTGTTTTCTTTCCCAGCTGTAAGCCTTATGGCACTGTTGTTTCTGATCATGGTGTTTGTTTGAAAGGATGCACAAACAAGCAGGATTCCTGTTACATCTTCTCACTATTTCCTTAAAAAAAAAAAGAAAGAAACCCCTCACTATTCCTACCTCAACAAATTTTTTTAAAATATAAAATTTCTTGTTTTCCCTTTTTTTGGTAGGACTTGTGGTAAACATAGATATTCCTCTTTCCTCCAGCCTCTCCAGAAGGAAGCTATTTCTTAAGTAAAAGGAGTGTCTTGGGAATAGGGTGTAGAGGAAGATTTAAAATTATTGTTAAAAGGAGGTGCTACTATGTTAACATAAAATTTTCTTTATGTTGGGCTTAGTAAATAAAATTCATGGTAAGTTGTGATCACAATTATATTGAATTGTAGAGTTATAGTCACAGAACTGTCATTCACTTCTCTGAAGACAATGTGACCCTAAAAGCTCCTACTGTGATGTGCACAAAATCATGTTTGAAGTGAAAAGCTAAAGTATGGACCTGGATAATTGTTGACTGTTTTGCTCAGCACTATCATTGCTACACTGGCTACCTTGTAGATTTGGGAGGGACTGGGGTTTTGTTGTTTAATACCCTATAAATAACATTCATCAAATGAGATGAAATGGGGAGCTCTCTTTTACTCTGCATACCACCTGGAAAATGAGATCTATTAATACTATCACAAGATACCATCTCTCTCCTGAGCAGCAGTCAGAGGAACAGCTGTGTGTTATTTCTGCCTTGGGTTGGAGCTCATTTCAATAAGCTGAGATTGGCTGCATTTTCCAAGACTCTGCTATCTGGCTCATTTGTAACAGCCATTCTTCAGAGCTCTTGCATCTGTCAAACCTCATACAAATCCTCCCCTAGAGGAAGCAGATGTTAGAAAGTTATAATTTAGATGTTTGTTTTGCCTCTTAGAAGAATTCTGGACAGCAATCACTGTGGTCTGTTAAACATCATTAGCAAATGCAAATTGTTGATGAACCTGTATTAGTTAGCAAGTGATTTTTCTAACAACTTTTCACCTCAAGAATTAGAGCAAGGGGAATAAAAAGGTAATCTACTGTTACAAACATGTAGAACTGACTAAGCTATAGATTCATGCACAGAATTGAGGGATGGTGCCTAACTTATAATGCTATAAATGCGTTGGGGTGATTAGTAGTGTAGACTAAATGGAGAAATCCAGGAGGTTCTGTCACCAGTGTTAGATGTGCAAGCACTTTGCACAGAAGACCTTCCCTTCATTTCTCAGGTCGGCTTTTTGGCCATCTGGTGCTTATTTTAGTGCTTGTCCTTTCCTGGGGGAGTTAGAGCAGATAAGAGCATCTGCCTGGCAGTCTGAGGGGCTTGTTGTTATTCCAGTGGTCTGCAAAGCTGCAGAAGGAGATATGGGCATTTTATGTTGGGGCTCGGACTGGGGAGCACGGGCTGTGGTTCTGTGTGTGTTCAGAGTTTGTTCTGTATCTGAACCATGTCATGTTGGTTTGCTTTTAAAGGTCACAGGGAAAAAAAATAGCAAGGAGCAGGGAGTGTCTGTTCATCTTGCCCTGGCTGCTGCCCTTGGGGATTAAGCAGATGAACAAAGAAGTATTTTTTTCAGCTAGGTGGAGTTCAGCACTGCAGCAAGCAGGATGGATTCTCTGCTGAGGCAGGTTGAGAGGGATGAGGCTTTTTTCATGCAATTGTCAGGCTTCCTCAAAAAAATCAAAGTCTTAACAAGAAACTTGAAATTTTCATTTCAGGAGAGGTTGTACCTGATTTGTCCTCTGGCAAATATAGCACCTTGTTATGTACCTTTGTAAATATCTGGAAGATGTTAAAAACCCAAACTGTGTTGAAGTAGCCCAATCTGCTCTGTCTGCAGTGAAGTACATGCATCATGGATTCATTAAAAAGCAGATGCTGCACACACAAGCCCATTACTGCACTACCTCTGCACCTCAGGCCTTGGAGTGCTGAGGTAGGGTCATGGGGCAGATTTTAATGAATTTAAAAAAACAGCTCCTTTAACTCACATCTCCTAAAATACCATACTTTTGTTGAATCTGATCTTCTCTAGTTTTTCTTTTTAAATCTGAGGGAAAAAAAAAGCTTTCTTCCCAAGAGCACAACCTTTTTTACTTTTTCTTAAAATAATGGTAAAATGTTCTGTCTGTTCACACGCTGAATTATCATTGACATTTTTCAAAAATAATTATGATCTATGGCATACTTCATTCTTAATTAACAAAAAAGGAGTTGCTGCTATTAACTGCCAACACATCTTGATGTGGGGAAAATTGATTATCCATGCTACAGGAGATGAACAGGTCAGATTTTCAGCTGAGATAAACTGTCAGAACTGCAGCTGTTTCTCTTGTCCCTATTTTAGACTTAATACTAAAATAATGTTAAAAGAATCTTTTGTCAAGAAATGTTTCTCTTATGGATGAGAAGTGAAGCTAAAAGCAAATTGAGTACAATTTACCCTGTTTTGCTCTGTTGCATAAGTCTGAGCAAGCTACTTTAACCTCTCTCTGCCTGGCATTTCCCCCCAGCACCTAATCTTCTCATTAATTAGGCAGAACTCTTTAGGACAGAGTTTATGGTGCCTCTTTCAGGGTGCTCCATCACACTGCAGTTATCCAGTCACCAGCAGTCCCTCAGGCTGGGATTGATCATGGTGATTCTACAGCTGGGGAGTTGTCTCTGCAGGGAGATGAATGAAGCTGAAGGAGGGATAACTAGGAAGAGCAGAAGGTGAATAATCTGTCATCTGAATGAGGTCAGCTACACTTTTGGGGGATACAGGACTTAGTGAGGCACTTAATCCCACCATAACTGGTTATCAAAAACTGCAACCAAAATTGTTTCACAGCGCAGAGGCTGTTCTGATCAGTCACAAACTTGGTCTCCCACACAAGCATCCATCATGAGCACCCTTAACTGTCCTACCCTAACTGTGTGAAGCTTTTCCTGTTGCTGCCTTGCAGAGCAACAGTGCTTAGGACTTTGCAAAACTCTAACCCCACCCAAATTGTTTGTCTATGCTGGTTCTGAAGATTAATTGTCCCATCTGCTAAATCTGTGCACCCAAAATTGACTTATTTCACTTTGTTCTCACTTCAGTTCCAGTTACAGATGATGCTACAACTTTCCTGAGGGATTAAAAAACTCTTCTACTTCAGGTTATTTGCTTCCTATATTGGCACTCAGACATCATGATCAATTCACTTTACATACTATCTGGTATTTTACCAGTTTATTATTCCTGAAATCTGCTTGATGAAGAGAACTGCCAATAGAGGGTATCTATTTGCAGAATGGATTGACAAAACTTTTAGTGGTTCCTGGAGCCTGTCTACATTTGCTTGATGGCAGAATTTATTTCGTTATCTTTCAAATATCCCTTGTAGGTGCATATTGCACTCTGCAGCATCCCAGAGCTTTAGATTGTGAGATTGAATTCTAGGAGATCACCTCATTTTTAAATTTATCTTTTAAGCAGAGAAAATTAAATCATAGCATTTTGTTTTAAACACTTTATCTTGATGGGGGTTTTTTTCCTTCTTCCCACTGGAAGGAGAATATTCTTCTGCATTATTAAAGATATCTGGGCCCCAAAAAACTCCTTGCATCACACAGCAGGGCTGGATAGACCTTTGTTGCATAGACTCTCAGGAAGCTGGAAGGTATAACATCTTTCATGGCTGGTGGGATGGGAGGCAGGCAGGAGAAGGTGATCAAAAGTGTGAATGAATTAATGATTCCCAAAGGAAATAAGTCAAAAAAGGCTTAAAGCTGTAGAGGTGCAAAGATGCAGTAAGGATAAAAGTGATTAAATAAAGCTCTGGCTCTCCTCTGAGATAAGTCAGCTCTTTTCTGAGGCAAAGTTTTTGCACAGCCTCAAAGGGTCCACTCAGATAATGCAGAAGTCACAAGAAAGTAACTTGAGGAAGGCATTTCCTCTGCAACAAGGGTTAAAAAGACAATTTTGAGTAAGGCTTGGCCTCTGGTGTAGCTGCTGGGCAGGTGTTTGTAAGCAGTGACCACTTAGCAGGATAAAGGCAGCATTCCTAACAACAGGGCTACATTAAAGAAAAGGATGTGTGACTGTAGTACTGAGGTGAGCCTTTGCAAAATCTTACTTTGTCAGCTGCTTGCAACATTTTGTAATGAATTTGTGTGCTCTGTTGTTTGTGCTGATAAGCAGCACTGCAGCCCCACATCAGCTTGCTGTGAGTGATGGTGAGAAACCATCCCTGAAACACCAAAACTACTTGTGGTTTCTTTCTGAGGGACTTGGAGCATCTGCCATAGGCCCACTAAGTTCCTTGGCATCTCAGTGTGCCAGTTCTGCCTTGATCTCTGAGCTCATATAGACACATCCAAATTTGCTTTGAACCCACTTTTTGGGAAGAGATGGCATCTCATCTTGGAAATTTCTGCTTGGCTTCCAGTGTGGATACAAAATCCTTACCAACCCTGTTCATAAGGAGACTCTGACATCTGTACTAAGACCCTGTTGGCAATGTTTGTGTGTTCCTACATCTGCAGAACAGCTTGTTTGGCTTCACAGACTCCCCTGATCTTCTTCTCCATCCAAGATGGGATTTAATCTGCTCTGGAAAACTCATTTCTGATGCCTGGGTAGCTGTCCAGTGCTGAGCTCTGGGATGGGTATAAAGCCCCAAGTGCTTGTATTGGCCATTTAAGGACAGAGACACATGTCCTAAGGACATGTGGGCCTGCAGTGTGGCTAACACATGCCAGGAACAGCAGATCATGGCTAACAATTTTATATCAATGGCTCAGTGCAAATATGTGTTCACTCCCTCAGTCATCCTTCTGTATGCATTGCCCAAAAGATTGCTTCAGAAGCCTTGAGAAAACCTGATTGTGCAAAATGAGAGGTTTTTAGCTAGAAACAAAAGGAAATAGTCTGTCCCTAACATTGAGATTGTTTTGATTATTTAAGCATGTTGTGTTTAGGAAGCAATTTTCAGCTTCATTTAACCTGCCAGTCAAAGAGGAAATTGTGGGTGATAAGTGCTGATACTGTCAAGCTTAACTGCCTGACTGAATTGGGGTCCAGGTGTCTATTTCATGACTTAGTTCTCAGTTAGCAAAGTGCAGTGCCTCCATGTGGGTTACTGGTTTGTTGTTTATGTGTCTTAAGCAATGGCAACATCAGCTCTCCCTCCCTGGGAAATGGCTTGTGGAAAACAAAATGCTTTATTTAGTGATAAGCTGTATGCATCACAAGCTCTCTGAAAGTCTGATTCCCTTAACATGTTTTTAAACAAAAGAATACCTTTCTTTTTCCCCCTTTTGCAAAATGCATCTATCTGGCTGCACCAGTGGGAAATCTGCAGGGTGCTGTAAGTAAGGTTCAGCAAGAAGTTATCCAGCCACCTCCCAGGGGAGAACACTCTGCAGCAGTAGTGCAGCAAGGAATGTGCAATGGAACCAAGTGTGTTATTAGTGCACTTGTGTTGTGGAACAGCAGCAGTTTTCCACCGAGAGTCAGAACCATTGCATTATGTGTTGTTTATTTGTTCTTCCCAGTAACCTGCTCTAAAAACCTCAATATCATTAGATTGTGATTACAATAAAAAGCAGCAGCAAGTGGGATCTGGCTAGTGAATGTGTTCCTTCTGTGCCTCTAAGTGCTGTTGGTTACTGCACTGCTGCTGCTGACACACTGTACAGCACAGAAAGCTTTCCCTGCACTGGAAACCTCATGTAGCATTTCTTATTTGTTTGGATTATTGCTGTTGAGATGCACGTGATTGTGGCAGCTGGCAGCTCTAATCAATATCAAGGCCCTGTTGTGCTATTGATTGTGCAATGCACTGTGAGGGACAGGTCCCCAGCCAGAGACCTCACAGGGAGCAGAACTGGAGCAGGGACTTGAGCAGCTTGATGCAACTGGCAAAGCCAGGACTGGTATACAGGTGCCTTGGAAAGCCAAGAGATTCTGCCTTCTCATTCTGTCTTCTGCTTTTCAAGTATGTGGTCTGCAGATGACCCAGTAAAACGAGCAGAGCCAAGGTAGGGAAATGAGCAAACTTGTGAGTTTTCATCCAGGAATGAGTCCAGAGCAAGCTGGTGGAAAAAAAAAACTGGTTTTGAAAACTGTTTTTGCAGGAAACCTCAGCCAAATCGTTGCAAATGCAAGCAAATGAATGAAAACCATGACATATTTTCTGGCATGTTGGAAGTCTGTGAAAGTACTCAATATGCCAAATTAATAAAACTTGTTAGGACTTTGTTCAACTCTCAATAAAAAAAATCATGAGTTCAATTTGTTACTTGACATTTTTCAAATAATCCAGCTGCTACCTCAAAGTAGAGATCTAATAAGTATGAACCTGGTTTTTAAATGTATTCTGATATTCAGGTCTTCATTTGATAAATTGAATAAACAAATCACCATGTCATTGAATTTAGGAATTACTATTTTTCCTGAAGGGACTTCAGTGCCTTGGGGCAGTTGGTGAGGGAATCATGGGCCTAATTGTATTTTCCTCTATTTTTATCATGTCCAGGTAGTGACATTGAAAGAAACAGATGGTTTCAGATCCCTGGACATTTAGTGTATTAATACATGGCTTCATGCCAAGATGTTAGTTTTCTTTGATAAAGGGATGGCCTGCATGACACCAGGCTTGCTAAGTTCAGACAGGTTTCACCTCTGTCAAAGGGGAAAGGCAGTCTTTAGTCAAAGGGTAGTGGGGTTGTTTATAGGGTTTTAACTAGATGCAGCAGGGGAGGGGAATATCAGGTTTAACAGTGATAAGGTGTGGGACAGCATGCCATGCCACTCAGCTCAAACCTGATGCTTGCTCTGAGTTACAGAGCTGTTGTGTCTCTGCTGAGCTGCAAATCAAGCCTTGCACTGATGCTTAAGCCATGCAGCAGCTTATCAGTGCAACATTCAAGTTTTTCTTGTTGTGAGGAAGAGACAGAGAGAAAATGAACCTTATTCTTTGGATTTTTGGCTTAATTTGAAATGAGCACTTGAATTTTCTGATTTTATGGGATATATTCAGAGGTGCCTGGTGCCTGTCCCGGGGAATTCCCTGCACCTCTTCAATGCCTATGTGCTGCCAGGCAGTGAATTAGAGCTTTCTGATGAGGCTCTCAGTAAATATAATTAGCTCAGTTCCCCCCAAAGGAAAAGCCTTTCTCATTTTTTGGACAAGAAAAGCAGTGGGACTGTCTGTGAGGCTGAATAATAAATTATTAATTATTAATAATTGCATTATTATTATTACATACTTACCTGAGATCCATCCTCACTACCTTGCACTGATATCAGCAGGCCTTTTTTAAGCAAATAGACCTACTTAGGTCCATGTGACTTCTCCTGAGAGTAAGACTTTGCAAAATCCGATGTCAGCACTTTAATAAATTAAGTCCTGCAAACAAAAATGTGTTTCCTGTTTGCAGGTACTGAACCTATGTACCAGATCCATGTCAGTGGGGAAATATGCCTGTCATTGAGCAAATGTTCTAGTCAGCAAGCACAAGGATTAATGATGGAAAATACTAGACGAATGAGTATTATAAAAGCTGCCAAAGCTCAGATTCCCATATCAGTTACATTTTACCTTACACATCCCCTTGGTGTAGCAGTAAATTATTAATGCTGAAAACTGTTATTTCATTCATGAATAATTGAATATGGCACTGGATGGGTGATGGGGAGATAGTACACAGTGTAGGAACAAAGGCAGTGGCTCCTGCTGATCCAAGATGCTCCAGGGTTTTTCATGCTAAGCAAGAAAAACCCTGGATCATGTTGTGCACCTAGTGGGCAAGAACAGAATGGATGGATCCTGGAGCTCTTCAAAGTGCATCTGTGCTGCACTCTGCACAGCATCTGCAGAGAAAGTTGCAAGGAGTGGTATTTAAGGTGTGAAACTTCACAGGGAGGGTGTGTTTGTCTCGGCTCACTATTGCATAGCACCTTCTCTGCAAAGGGTTGAAAGAGGAAGCTGGTTTTGCACCATCAAACATGGGAGCCAGAAGGAAGAGCTGCTGAGCTCTGTGATAGAGCTGACCTCATATTGCCAGGAGGGGAATTTGGAGTACCCTGGAGCTTTTCTTGAGTGCTGCAAACTGCTCTCTGGAGAACACTTAACTGTCCAGGGATCTCAAACATGTAGATCTCCCAGACTGCTCCTCGAAATTCTGCCTCATTCTCACTTTTGTGGTTTTCAGTCCCTTTCTGGAGTGGCTTAGGGAACAGAATCACTTTCCCTTCAGACACTGATAGACACTGATGAGGTCTCCTCTCAGTCATCTCAAGGCTCAACAGGCCCAACTCTCTCAATCTTTCCTCATAAGAGATGTTTCAGTTCCTTAATCACACTCCACTGGACTCACTCCAGGAGCTCCATGCCTCTTTTCCTGAGGAGCCAGAACTGGACACAGCATTCCATGTGAGGCCTTACAAAGGCTGAGCAGAAGGGCAAGGTCACTTCCCTTGACCTGCTCGCAATGCTGTTCCTAATGCACCCCAGATACCATGGGCCTGCTTGGCCACCAGGGCACTTCTGGCTCATGGACAGCTTGTTGTCCACCAGGACCTCCAGGTCCTCCTCTACAGAGTTGCTCCCCAGCATTTCAGCACCTAGCTTGTGCTGGTGCCTGGGGTTGGTCTTCCCCAGGCACATGACCCTGCATTTGCCTTTGTTGAATTTCAGATGTTTCTTTGCTTGTCTCCAGCCAATGGAGGGCCCTCAGAAGGGCTGCGCATCCCTCCCAGAGTGTCAGCCACTCCTCCCAGATTTGTGTTACCAGTGAACTTGCTGAGGATTTCTGCCCCTTCATCCAAGGCATTGATGAGCAACTTGAGCAAAACTGGGGCCAGTATTCACCCCTGGGGGACAGCACTAGTGACATGCCTACAACTGGACCCTGTGCCACTTGTTGCAAGCCTTTGGGATCTGCTGTTCAGCCAGTTCTCCATCCACCTCACTGTCCACTTAGCCATTCCACACCTCCTGAATTTCCCTGAGGATGTCAGAGAAAAGCCTGGGGGGTGTGTGTGTAAAAAGCCTTGCTGCCATTGAGACAGACAACATCCTGCTCTCCCCTCATGCACCCAGGCAGCTGTTTTTTCATAGCAGGCAATCAGGTTGGTCAAGCATGATTTACCTTTTATAAATTTGTTTGCTGCTCCTAATCACCTTCTTGCCATCCATATGAACAGAGGACACTTCCAGAATGAGGTGCTCCATCAGCTTTCCAGGGAGGAACAGCTTATTGAAGCCCACCACAACTCCAGTTGTGGCATGTATGTTGTATTTCTATGCCATATTTAATAGTGGTTCCTGTAGAGCATTGGAAAGTATGTGATCTCTGAGGATGCAAAACTGTGCTTAAAGTGCACTTGTTAAGAGCACAGGCACATCTTGGCACAAGAGCACCACTAAGTGAGCTTCAGGATTGTCTCTAGGTCAACCTTCCAGCCCAGTCACCAGTGGGGTGTTGTTTTCAGTTTTCAGACTTCACGCTTTTCAGATATATCATGAAACACAAGGTGAATTACCAAGTTTCTGGGGTGACTTCTCTTTGTAGAAATTTAACAGCTTAGTTATTTGTTGCTAGCAGAGATGGAAATGTCAAAGTGTTGGTGATGAAGGGAGATTTCTCACTGTGGTATGCCAGTTATTTTGTTCAGGGATGATCTGAGACCAGGGGCTTTTCGAGTATGGAGAGAAGATGAGGAAAAGGTTGGATTTACTACAATTTTTCTTTTCTTCTGAAGCATCTGATGGCTCTGTAGAATCTGCACTCAAAGAACCAGGAGCCTGTTTTTCCTGTGCTGTTTATTTTAGTGTGATTACAGAGGAAATAAGGGGTCCACCTCACCTTATCCTTGCATAAAATCATGCAAGGATCTCTATCATGCATGTGTGCAAATAGAGAGGGGGATGCTGGGAAAAACTGCTTCCTGGAGTGAGAGAAAAGGAGCCAAAATGGAGTTATTCAGTGTCTGCCTTCCTCCTGCTATTCTGTGAATATTTTTACCCCCTTGTGTTGTCATTTCTTTACTTGTGCTTTGTGAAATTGAGTTGGTGTTTTGAGTAACATCTAAATCCTTGTTCTATTGTCTTCACCAGGAGAGAACTTCTCCCCTAATTTTGCTGTCAAGGCAGCAATCTCTTGACTCCAGCATTGAAGAATATTATCTTGTTGCTCTTAGCTTTGTTTGGCAGCGTTTATACCTGGCTCAAGTTAGACCATGCTGACAGTTTTTTCCTGACTTTGGGGTTATCACTTATCTTAATGAAGGGGATGCATTTTGCTTAACTGGCACTGTTCATGGTACATGATTCCATTGCCTGTGAGTGACTCCAAGCCACAGAGAAAGGCTCATAAACAAGATATGGATGAAAAGACTAGCTGATGCCTTGTTTTAATTTGCAGAGATATGGTAGAGCTAAGTAAATTAAATGATTCATTTATGCTAATTTCACATGCACACCAAATAATGCATGCCACTTTTGTACTTGATTGTAATATCTCTAATTTATGGAGATTATAATGTAAAATCAGCAATATTGCGAATTGAGTAATTGGTGGAAACTCCATGGCTCTCAAAGAGAAAGGAATCTGCCTCATAGTAAGGCTATCTTTAGAAATGAAAGGGGGGGAAAGGAAGGATGGGCATATTCATGCATAGTAAAAAATCTATTTGAGTCAGGCAAACAATCTATAAACAATTGACTTGGAGGAGAGCAGGGTAAAATAAACCATCTGATTTTATAGGAAAGAAACAATCTAAAAAAAGTTTTGGTGTAGCTGCACATAATTTAGGCCACACAAAGATGTGTCCTGCTGCATCAATAATTTTTTTGTGTGTGTGTGTGGTTCTTGCTGTATACCTGTATGTTAGGAAGAGTCGGCTCTTGCTTGGTGAGAATATCTTTTTTTCAATGCAGTTGCTGCAATGTTATAAAAATGTATCTAATCAAAATAGCCTGCTTACTTGAACCTGATCTCCTCCTGCATGACAATTAAAAGCCTCATTGAGCCAAAGAGCTGCAACTGAGGGAGTCTGTGAGTGTGGGAGGCGTCAGGAATGACGTCTCTTGCTAACACAGCTTGTGGACAGCATAAACATCCAGGTTTTATCTCTGGAATTGCTTAGCATATTGATAAAGGTTAGTTAAGTTCACTATCAGCATTTTTATGAAAGATTTGATTGGAATGGTAATTTGTGCTTGTTAATTAGAAATCACATTGAAGCATCTTGTGACCTAGATATCAGGATAATTTGCATGCAGAGGCCTCTGTACCCAGTAGTGCTGTAAACTGAATGATTTTAGATGCAGCAATAATAAAAATGTAGTTATTTCTGTTTGATGTTTTCCCCCTTCTCATATTTTCTCCTCTTCAGAAATATAACTATTACTGATACAGAAAAAATTTGAAAATTACCAGCACAACTTTGTGACAATTGTGTTGCTAGACTGTTGCCAGCTTAGTTAGACCTCATGTAAAAACTGCATAGACTTGTGTTTATTAATAATAATAGCACCACATTTTGAGGGCAGAAGTCTCCTATTCCCAACTTTTCCCTTCTTTTTTTTTATTTATATGCGAGGTCCAACAATATTCAGGGTACCTATTTTAATCATTGACAAACATTTAGTTCAGAGAGACAGAAAATTCTGTCTCCAAAAAATCAAGGTTCTTGTAACGGGAGCATTACAAATTTGTTTTTCTGTCTGTAAAATGTTCAGATGTTTCAGCTTCCTCATAAAGATATGGGCTTGTGAAGAGGAACTGATGTTAGCATTCAAATGCTGTTCTGGGCTGCTCGCACACATCTCAATGAGTTGCTTGACTAAATCTGAGCAGAGCACTCAGAAAGGGCTCCCAACTGCATCATGCTCTGCCCTGAAGAGCAGCAAGTGGTTGATGGATGCAGTGTTCTGTAGCCCAGGCCTCTGATAGATGGATCCTGGGCACAATCCAATCACAGGAAGGTCCTGTGGGAAAGCAAAAACTGAGGTGATGGTGTCTTGGTTGGCTACAGACCAGTGCTGGACTTTGCACATCAGTGTGGCCAAGCCACCATTACAGAGGAAATTGTCATAGACGCTGTATTTTTCCCTTTGCAAAAACTGCATTCCTTCTGGGAAGGCCTGAGGAATGGAATTGGGTCATTCTGCTGATGCTACATTTTGAAAGGAGGATGAGGAATTTTGGGGATTCAGAAGGCAGAGTCTATCTTCTCAAGAAGCAGACTTTTTGCCACAGCTCCTGGTTTGCTTTGTTTCCCTCTTGACATGGGGAAAAGAAGTTGAGCTGAGTTCCATTTGAGCTGAGTGCTTAAGAGCAGAGTAGTGTTATACTGAATCACTAAAGTTGTTTGTCCAGGTAGACATTGAATTCTTTGGTGTTGAAATAAGCCAATCTCCTCCTGGCAGTGAGGGTTTACACTGTGCAGCTCTGGGAAGATTGGGAATGATGACTTTATGTGATGTGGGACTCCACATGCAGCTGCTTTAAATGGAGAGACTCTCTCTGGATGTGTTGACTTGCAGCTATAAAAATTCTTCTGGGCTTTGCAGGGAAACTTTTCAATGGAGAATAAAGTTTTTATATGCTTTATTTGAATCCTTAGTTCCAGTACCTGTGCTATCCTATCTTCCACCCTTCCACCTCTTCCCTATTAAAAAGTTGTTCTTTCATATCCTGAAATAGACCCAAGAGTGTTTGCAAAAGGAGCACCACCATCTGGTAGGTGGGATTCAGAGAAAGCCTCTCTTATTAATTTTTCTGGAGTGGAAATAAAAGTGCCCAAGGGTTTGATCCAGCTGTTCTGTTACCTTTTGATGAAGCCCTGAAGTCTTATCTGAGCCCTTCTTGCTGTCTGCAGCACCTGGTTATAAGTATTAAGCAGGCAAATCTGCCACCAATTCTTTTGTTTCATTTCAGTAATCCGTAAAGTGGTGCTGGAATACATTTGGGATGTTTGGAAAACAAGGCCCGCTTAGGATGACTCTCATCCTGGGAATGTTTGTAAATCCTGTCTCGTGATTTCCAGCAGGGTGTCTGTGACTTGTATCTGCCTGATCCAAGACCCAGGCCACAGCAAGATCTTATCTCATGCGAAGCACTTTGCTGATTAATGCCATGTGGGTGGCTTAGGTCTCAAGGCAGGGCTTTCACAGCCTTGTGGCAGTCACTGCTGTCTCCTGGAGCCTGAATGATGCAAGATTACTTCTGCCACAGTTTAATTTACATTTTACTGATAAGGCCCAAAGTAGGCCTTGTTCTCTGACTGCACAAGTCTCCAACTTTTTCCTTTGTCCTTTTATTGAGAACTAAATAAAGCTGAATGGGACTGCTGATTCATTAAAAGAACAGTTGCTTTTGGAAAATGTTAATATCTTGTGATAAAGCAGTCATTGCCATTTTATGATACCTGACAGAAATTACCCAGTTTCTTTGCACACAATTAAATGGAATTATCAGCCCATTAGGTTAGATACATTTCACAGTAGGAAAATAAAACCTAATGTTTACTTATCGATGTTTAAATAAATTGTAATTATCATTCCATGACAGTCTTGTACTACTGTAATTAAGCTTTAAAATAAAGGGTAATTGGAATTAAGAGGGCTTATCTACATTTCATTTAGAAGTTATTGTTGAAGTCAGCTGTGGTAATGTGCAATAACTTTCAGAAAACAGCACTCACCTGGTTCTGCCATGGATTTAGGGAAGGAATTTGTGGACGCCTCACTGAGAGCCAAAAGGAGCCAGCTGCATGTTTAGGGAAACTTTCTTACACTGAGCAATGACATTTTGTTTTTCTCCTTTTCTTGGGATTGAGTGCCTTTTGAGACTAAATGTCTTTTGAGACTGAGCTGAGCTTCTTTGTTTTTCTCCAGCTCTTTGATTTCTGTTTCTTGCAAGAATAAGTTTTCCAGTTTTCAGGTTTTTTCCACCCAGCGTGGCAAATTGAATGATATGGATTGCTGGCTGTTTGATTCAGCAGGCTGTGCACACAAACCTTTGATTTGCCAAGGAAACTCAGGGCTGGGTGAACAAAAAGGGCCCAAATCTACTGCTTGGAGACTTCTGAATTCCCAAATTTGATGCAAGCAACAGGACTTGGACCTTCAGGGGATTGAGTGTATACATTCAATAGATATGGGGTGGGTGTGGGGAGTGCCCCAGGGAGAGAAATCTGCTCTCCCCTCAGTAGCAGCAATGTAGAAACAGTAATGCATTAGCTGAGACAGCTCTTGGCACTACTCCCCGAAAAAAAATGGTATGTCTAAGTCTCAAACACTCCTTAAAGACTTCAGCAAAAGGATTTTAAAGGGGACACGGGCTCTTCTGAAAATGGATGATTCAGAAAACACTTGCAACAAATAGCCTTCTGTCAGACATGTCAGTAAGTGGAGCATTCAGGTTCCCACCAGCAAAAGGATGTTCAAACATCAGAAAAGTTGCAGCCTCTGGCTGCTTAGGTAAAAATGCTTCTTTTGGGACTGTGCCAGACACCAGGAAAGACTGTGATCAAATCTTTTGCGCAGGTTGTTGGGTTTTTAAAAATGTATTAATTTCTTGAAGGCTCAGAGAGGCATACTGTTTAGTTTTCTTTAAATTTCGTTTGGATATTGTGAATATTTTGCATAAGCGAGAGAAAGCAGCCATTTGTGCACATCAGTCATTTGTTTGAAGCTGTTTGTTCTGGTGGATTTGGGGTGGGTCTTGTTTCCTTCCCTAAATTGCTCTATATGAAGAATCTAAATTGCTTAATAAAAGCTGATATTTGTTTGAGTTTCTCCCTTCAGTTCACCAAGGGAGTGGACAGACCAGAGCCTCACAGGCAAAATGCATTTCCCATGGGATGAGCTCCTTTGCTTTAGGCTTTCAGTGCACATGAGCACTGATGACATTGGAGCAGTGTTGCATGTAGCCTTTACTCCTTGTTCTCTTCCCACTGTGAGTAGGGTGAATTTTCCTTTTCCTCATGCCTTTCTGTTCCTCCTGGAGTCTGTGGTATTCCTGACACACTGTGTCAGGGCACAGTAGCAAAGTTCCAAGTAGCAGGAAGAGGCACATCCTGAATATCTCCCAGATGGAGCTGTTCGTGTCTCAAAAACCTGACAGAGGCCACCTTAGCTGATGGATACATTGTCTCACACCTTGAGATCTCTTGGGCTCATCCCATTTTGTGAGAATAGCTAGGAAGATGCTCCGTGCTGTGTAGTTACCCACAGTAATGTCTTAATTTGAGAGGGACAGCCTCTGCCAGAACATGAAGTCAGGACTGACAAAGCACTGCATGCTGTATAGGGGTTAAAGTTAGCTTTAGTTGCCCAGATTGGTATCAGGTTTTGTCTGGCTTCTCATTGTTAGGTACTAGTATTTCTCACAAGCCCATATAATTTTAGGGAGACACTTTAAACAGTAGATTTAAGACCTATATTTTAATTTGGCAGTGGTCTTGGAACTCCTCTTATGAAGTAGTGTCTATAAAAATTCAAAATGCTCTGAACTAAAATTCTGCCACCAACAAAGAGCTGCTCCAAAAAGGAGCTTGTTTTTTAAAACTATTTTGAGGATTGTGGCTTTTTAATATTAAGGGGGAGCTTTTTGAAAACATCAAAGCTGAATCAGTTTTTTTTTTCTTGGAGTGTTTAAGTGGATTTGGATTAAAGCTCATCCTCTTCTTAAATATAATTTAAGAATGTAGAGTGAAGACATAACGACATTCAGGACTAGCAACTATGTCACTTTGAAAACTAATTAGGGAACAAATCAAGCTGGAAGATCATATTAGTTATGCAGTATTGCCATGTAATTTTTTTTTCTTAAGGAAAGTAAACACATGAGACTATTAGTCAGCTGGGATAAATCAGATTTGCTCCTGTTACTATGGATTTATACTAGCTGTGGATTTACTTTGACTTCTGGGTGGTGCAATTCAAAATTATTTATTTCTGATTACCTTGAGACTTTTTTTAATTTTGCATATTTTAGAGGAAGTCAAACTTGCAGCCTTGCCATTGCAGTTAAAGCACATGAGATAGCTTGGAAGAGAATTTTCACATTTTTTGAATCTATATTCTGAGGTTGGAATGATGGGGATTAACTACCTTCTTGAGTTTAACGTGGTATGATTTTTAGCAGTTAGTCTTTGATATTGATAATAAGATTTTTTTTGTTGTTGTTGTTTGGTGTTGGTTGGTTTGTTTTTTTTTCGTTGTTGTTGTTTTGTAGTATCTATTAAATCTAGAGTTTGGTTCATCATGGGTAAATGAGAAGACCTGACTTGATTTTAATCCTGGTTAGAACCAGACAGGAACCTGCCCATTAAGGGATGACAAGAATTCAAAATATTTGGAAGTGATTTTTAAGGATTTTTCTTAATTATTTGTCAGCGCAGTCATAGAATTCTGATCTTGTTTATCTGTTTTTTTAATAAAGTGAAAGACAGTACCTAATTAAAAAAATACAAAAGAAGATGACATCTTGCAACAAAGCTATATTAAATTTTAGTGTTTAAGCCAAAAAATGCCTCTGCAGCTAGCCACCTCTGGAAGCTTTAGTTTGCTGTGCTAAGCTAACATAATTGAGTGTGGTTACAGATCCACTGAAGTTAAAAGTAAAGTTTCCATTGTTAGTGGGCTTTGATCAGTAGTTGAAGAGGGGGGATGTCAGACACATTGATCTCCATGTTGGCTCTATTCACGGTTAAATTAGTGGGTTACACACAGTTTCCTGGGTCAGATCTGCAGTTTTCTGAGTTCTAAGTTAGTGCCTTGTGCTGTGTACTTTCAAAGGCAAACATCAGAGGGAAACATGGATCATCCCCTGGACATCTTGCTGAAAATGAAAAATTCTTTGTGGAATTGGTTGGCAAGAGGGGCAGCTGGGGGTGGCAGGTTTGTTAGTTAGCAGCAGCTGTGTCTCTTTGGTGAGGAAGTTCTTGTGAGAGTTGTGCAGCTGTTGTTCTGCCTTCCCTTGCAACCAGTGCCTACCTTTGATTATTGGAAGCTGAGAAACTTGTGGAGTGAGGTTATTCCTTGCTCTTCCTATGAGGGAGAGCACAACAAGGCAGCTCTTGGTTGCCAACCCTCAGGATGTGCTTTGATTTCCTGAAGGGTACCAGACACACAGTCTGATAGACAGCCACAATCTCAGCTGCACTTTAACAGGCTGGGGTTTGTGAAGGAGCATGCTGTAACATACATGATAGATAAAAGAGTGTTGAAACAGCAGAAGTAGTTTTAAAATTCCAGTGCTTGTTTATTCTCAGCTTGTGATCTTTACCTTGGAGAGCAGATGACATAACACCTCCGTTTGAGCCTGGAGTGGTGGAGTGCAATCATGCTTTCTTATTCCACTATAAAATTTTACATTGGATACAGTTGAAATTTTGGTGCAATGGACCATAAATTAATGCTGATATGAGCTATAAAAGGCAGGACATTAGAATAATCAAGTGGCTACAGAACTAGTTGAGTGTGGGACTGTCTATGGCACAGAATTTTTCGATTAGCTTACTTTTATGAGCCTGCTCTCTTCACTTTGTCTATATCCAACATACCTTAATTTCATTTTCTCTCCAAAGTTACTCAAGGGATTGCTGAACCTCTTGAGTTATGAGATTTTTGTGTCAACAGAAATTTAATTACGTTAGCAAAATGAATCACTGTAACACATCTACAATAAATCTCCACAATATAATACAGAGAAGATGGTTTTTGTTGAACCATAAGGTGTAATCTTTATCAGCATTTGTCTCTTTATTAGTATAACCACGTTAGAGACATACTTGTTCACTTTTTTGTTTTGTTTTCCTCTGTGTACGCTGTCACTGCTGTTAGGCTGTTATGAAGGCAAGGAGCTGTGCATGGCACATCCCCACACTGGGGTTTGCATTTCACAGAAACACTGTTAGCACTCCTGAAGTGACTTGCTCACGCTGTGTTTGCCAATATGAAGTGACTACTTTACGCTGGAGTTGACAGTTTTTCACCCTGCCAATTATTTAATCAATGTTAATGGCACATTGATTTACCTTAAATTGCTCCTGTTTTAGAAATTAGGGCCTGGACTTCTTTTTTGTGGACTGTTTTCCAGGGCACGAGCATTGGCAGGAGCTGGGGAGTAAGGAATTAAAATGAGAGGAAGGAAGGGTTTTGCTCTGTGTTACAGCTGGAATGGAATAATGTACTCTGATCCATGTCTATTTGACCTTACCAATGTGACCTGTAAATTTGTTAATTCAAACCGAGTTCTATGTAGCAATAAGATAAGATTTCTGTTTCTAGCTACTGAGAGAAATCGTTTCTTTCTCAGGCATTAAATTTCTCAGTTGCTGAAATAACCTTAGCAAGGAAAGTGTGGCTGTGGTTGGTGGTTGGTTGGGTTTTTCTTTAATGAGAGCTCAAAATGGAAAATAATGCTAGTGCAGGAGTCAGGAGTTCTTTCTCATTAGTAAGTTGGTGAGCAGATTTCTTTCCAGTTCAGAAAGAGGAAAAATTACTTTTAGGTGCACAGTAGATTTGAAAGCTTTAGTTTCCACTTGAGTTTCTAAGAAAATTTGTAAATTGGGGGAAAAATAATTCTTTCCCATGAGGAAGACCATGCTTGTTTTCCTTATAAGTTTCTTACTGAACGATGATCTCGAAGGAATGAAACTGGTAGCCTTCTGGGCATTTTGCTCAAATATCTGCCATGGCAATACAACACTGATGTATTTCAAAGATGTCTCATGTCCTTGTAATAGCCTGTAATTTCCTCTGAATCAAATTTGTTATTACTGTGTTATTTCTGTGTCAGTGCAGCCTTTGGATTTGTGATGGTCTACAAGATGATGTCTTGCCTTGTGTAACCCATCTAAATAATTTTCAGTTTTGATCCCTGTAATGTTGTATTTCATTCTAAAAGAAAATAATCTCTCTGTTGGAGTAAAGGTGTATAAACTGGTGCTATATAATTTGCTTTCACACAGGAATTCACTTTCTTGCACCGTACTTTACAGCAAATATGCTCTTCACACTTGGTGACCAACAGGCCTGTGAACATTATTGGAAACTGCTGATGTATCTTTCCATGCTGTCAGGGATGTTTCCTTGTTTTGGTACCTGCTTATAGTGAGGTCAGTGGGATGAACTATGATTCAGAGATTCTCTGAATTCTCTGCCAAGTTTTACACAGAAAAATCATCTGGCGCTGAAGAGATCTGGGATGTGCTGTTTGTGACACAGGATATTTTTCTATCCTTCCGTTCACAGCCTTCAGCAGTCAGGATTATTCACCTTTTCCAGTCAACTTTTTCATAGATTCGTGTAGAAATGCTTTCCTATATTTGTCTTGAAGCTGTTTTACTGCAGCTTACTCCCATGGCTTGTCTGCATCTTTAAAGATATGGAAAACAGAGCCCTTGGCACGTTTTATGTGTGGACGTTTTACATTTAAAGCTATCATACTTCCCCTCAAGACCTTTCCTTTTAGGTTATACTCTGAACTCATTATGTCTTGTTGGTAGGTGGTGTTTTCTAGACCTGAATTATTCATAATGTTCCCATCTGGATTTTGTCTAGCTGCTCCTTTGGGGATTTTTTTCCCACCTAGTATGTTCAATTTGTCTGGATCATTTTGGACTTAGATGCAGTTTTACAATTAGGATTATGTTCCTGCTAGCTCTATATGCTCCTCAGTGGTGTTTGTCACTACTGAATCATTCAGGTAGCTCATGAAACTACTGTCCTTAGTCAAACCCTGTGGTGAATAAGCACAAAACCATCTGACTCTGAGGATGGCGTTGCCTGCTTCTTTTTCTCGCTAGGTGAATGTTACACCTGTTTGAAATTGTGCAACTTAGGTACAAATGGGTTGGGGGGGTAGTTTTTTTAATTATTATTTTCATTTCCCTCTTTTTCCCATGCCTGTCAGTCCTTATGCTTCCATAGAAATACTTTTTAATAACTGCAAAATAAAAATGCTACTGAAGCAGCTCAGACTTGCTCTTAGGTCTTAAATAGACGGACAGAGCAATTAATTTTTGCTATTCCTAATGACACCAACGTCACAGAACATTTAGTGTACTTACCTGCACAGAGAGAAAGAATTAAAATGTTCCTTTTGACCAAGGAAAGGATGAAAGAAATATGAAGGTGGGCAAGTGGATACAAAGGACCACAGTGTACCTTAAAGATATGACACTCTGAAATGAGAGTCTCCAAGATGTTTTCATAAACCTCTGCCATATTGTCGCAGTGGAATGAGTCATCTGAGGACATCAGCAAGCTAGTGGGAGGTTTGTTTTAATTAAGGATTGCTTTGGTACAGACATATTATATTTTATATACATATATATATATATATATATATTTACTGAAGCTTATATGCATGCTAAATAGGCATAAACAGAAGCCCTTGGTTTCTGTCCCCACTGCCTAGTAGTTCATAAGGCTGTCAGCCCTCCCTTATAGAAGTACAGCTTTTTCTCTCAAGCAGCTGTAGCTTGTCTTGCTGTGACCCTGCTTGATCCCTCTGGCTGGCTTTAGGCAGTGTTTTGAAATCTGGTTTTTAAAGCGAATAGCACAGCAGACACTTGTGGGCATATATTGAAATGGTTCTTTGCTCATCTTCTGCTCTGCTTGCCAAGAATCACATTGAAACTAAGCTTATTAATGTAAAGTAATTTTCTGCGAGTCCACTATTCTCAATCTTTCCAAAATGCATGCTCTGTCATTGTACAATACCTTTGCTGTTTAAAAGTGCCTGCAAGATACCAACAAAGATTGCTGCTGTTACAACCCAGGTCCTCGCTTGCTGTAAATCACTGCAGTTAATACAGCAATACCAATTTCTCCACGAAATGATGAAAATACAATTTTCCAACAGAAACTGCTTATTCAACAAGATCAAAACATTTTGTGGAACATACTGACTTCAATCAAACTCCATTTATAAAAGAAATCAAAGTGAAGTAGCCTTTTACCTCATTAAAAGATGGCTTTTTGATTTTTTTACTTTGAAATTTAGATGAGGAATTAGAACATGATATTTTTAAACATGTTCAGTTTTCATTTATTAAATGAAATATTTGCACAAATATGTACTTTAGGGATATTTTGACAGTTGGTAGTTTTATTCAGATTCTGAATTAACTTCATGAATGGTGCAAATTCCTGCACATCTGAGGGCTTTTGCTAGGCATTCAGGATGCAGATCAGAAGTTATTATCACTGATGACTTCTTGGCATTTTCAAATATAGCCAATGAGAGATTAGGAATGGAGAAGCAATTCATCCCTAAGGTAGGAATGGTCCCTCTTGATATCTTATAATGGGGAAAGTACAGGGAATTTTGCATTTTGTGCAATATAAGGCATACTTGCCTCATATGGCTATGCATTTATGGATGAAAATGATGAAGGATTATTTCAGATTTATTTCTGCATTATATAAACACACAACATGATAATAATGTCTTTAAGTACAGGTGATGAAACTTTATTAGCCTGTGATAGCTATGTCAATAAAAATGTGAAGGGTGTGCAGCTGTTCTGAAATAAGCTTTGAATTGTGTGTGGCAATGGAGTTATTGCCATCTTTGCTGGATAACAGCACCCACTGTAGAATCACCAGAGCTTTGAGGAAATGAGCAGGAAGTTGAAACTTTGGGTCAAGATTTCCTGCTTTTCTGTGAAAGTGTGCACAATTGTTTTGGAAGAGAAGGGGAAATGCTGGCTCTGAGACTGTGGTTTAACCTAGTGGATGATGGGAGAAGGTAAGAGGCAAGCCAATGGAAAACCTCTTGTGAGAGTATTTGCTGGGGACTGTTCACATTAAGGCCATGGGGGTGTTTGGTTTCGGTGCTTCCCTGAACTGAAAACCTGATGATGAGATGGATGAGTGGGGCAGGCACCATGCCCATGTTCCTTCGTAGGAGCAGGCAATGATTCAGTCATCTGAGCAAACTGGAACTTGCTGGCTTTGGCACCCCTTGTATGTTTGTACTGTAGCCAGCAATGGTCATGCTGTAAAAAGCCTTGGAGACACCATTGAGGTTTGTGGTACCTGCTCCTGCAATCCTTGGAGAAATTCACTCTTAATCTATGATTAATTAAGAACAAGAAGCAGGTATGACTCCTCAGCTCTTGCTGATATATGATTGTAGTTGACTGCATGTCCATATAAATCTGACAACCAAATAGTAAACAATAAATTTGGGCTATAAAATCAGGCAATGAATGCTCTGGTGTTGAGCAATGCTTGGATCCCACTTAGTATGGATGATTTGTGCTTTACAGATAACTAATAATCACGCGTAAAACTTTTTGTAAATATCACCTAACATGATGGAATATATGTGTAACAATTTGATAATGTTTCTAACTTTGGACAGTGCTATTTACCTGTGATTCAGGTGCATTTCTGTGTGTAGAGATGGGACTGTCCATTTGTCCAGGCTCTGCTTTTCTATTGGTTTGTCATTAGTGTGGTATGGGCATTTCAGAGAGGACCACTGCTATTTCTTTCCATCTCCTGCTGTTCTCCTGTTTCTGGACCCCTCATTGATGCAGCAGCACAGTTTTCTTTTGCTTTCATAGCACCAGACTAGCTGACAACAGGGAAGGATCCAACCCAAAATATAAAAGTCACCCCCAGACAATAAGAAACACCATAGTGTAATGAGGTATAGCAAGTTTCTTCAGTGTTGCCTTCGTTGAATTTCAGATTGAATTGAATTGAAATTCTAATGCTGAGTCATACCCACCTATGAGTCTGGCTGAAACTGGGTACCCTGAGAAATGAAAGATGAAAGTCAGGACAGCTCATTTCAGTGCTGAGCTTCCATTAATCTTAAAGATACACAATATCTGCATTCTTTTGGAGGAAGGAAACAAGTAAAACACTGTCTGAGTATATTTACACATATATTTGTAGTCACATTTTTTTACTTTTAAAGATACTGTGGAATTCAAGGTTCACAATACTAGCCTGTTTTGTTAGCAAAACAAATTACTCAAGGGCCTTTTCACTGTAGGGAATTTTTCTTCCTGAAGCGAACAAATCTGTTTTCTTTCCAAGTACAAATTAAAGAACAGGAGTTGCATTACTGTTGGCAGGTGAAAAGATGGCTTTTTCTGTGCTGTACGCTGATCAGGGTTTAGAGTATGAAACTGAAGTTACATCAATTGTTTTAACCAATTCATAGGCAGAGCAGATTTTTCTACTATAGTACAGCTTTTTCATGATGGAGAGCATAGTATCTGCTTTACAATTTAAGATTGTTGCATGCTAAGATACCAGAAACTTTGCTAGACTTGGTCAGCAAAGTTAGCAAAACCCACTACCTCATCCTTTGTTTATATCCAGGCACAGCATATGGATATTATCCAGGGCTGTTAAATGATTCAGAATATTTTAGCACATCTTTGCAATTTTTCCATCCCTTCAGGTCATACTATTCATTAAAACTCTGTTCATTAATTTACTACTGTCTGTGCATTCTTTCTAAGTGGCAGCACTAATATTCAAAGTTATCAGTTATTGTTTTCTTCCAAAGTATTTTGTTGTCTCAGCTTTGTACAAGCCAAACACTTTAATTGCCGCTTTTAATCTTTCGAAGTGCTTTGCAAAGATGAATTAATTAATTATCATAGCCCCCTTGTTGAGCAGGTACAGTTGTAGTGGGCATAAATTGCAGGACTCTGTGCTTGCACCTGAGTGGCCAGTTATGTCCCACATGGGTGTTGTATCAGGAATATGTCAGAGGATTTCAGGCATTTAGGTTCTCCAATTTCCAGTAATTTACTTGGAGGAGTATAGAGGCTCTGGCTGCAGAGCTGAGCTAGCCTAAGTGAGATGAAGACCCAGAAGAACAGGGTCACTGTGGACAGTGGAGGGAGGCAGTGATCTCTGTCTTAGAGCCCTTAAAGTTTAGGATAATGTAGTGGTACCCTTTTCTGTGACATCAAGTATTCCAAATTTAGTGCAATTCATGCCCCTGCAGGTCTCGTTTGCTCATAGTGAGAAGCACATTCCTTCCCTTGAGCTTCCCTGCCCATAATTTAGTTGGAGGCCTGGACACCCTGGTCTTTCACTGGCCAGCCCCAGGGACTGAGAGGTTCACCTAGGCAATAAAAATCAATTTACATCAGCAAAAGCCATTTCCCTTCAGTAATGCTTGCACCCAAATTCTGCTGGGGAGCCTTCTACATGAAATGCGCTTTCTTGTTGAAAAGCAAATTGGAAGCAGTCGTGTCCTATAAATCTTTGACTAAAAAGATAGGTTGTCAATTTTATCAAAGTTGCACTGCAGAATAGCCTTAAGCAGGAGTTTCTAAGACCCTACTTCATATTCTACAGATAAGGATAAATTATAAGCCTCCTTGCTATATATCTCTAAAATATAATGTACCTATGTCTGTAACACAGGCTATAAAATGGAAATGAGATAGCCAGCGCTGCGGTGTTTTTCTGATGTACAGAGGTTATCCTGGTAATATATCTCAAAAACCTCCAGCAATATTTTAAAAGATCAGCAATGTCAATTTGCATAATTTAGTATATAATCTTTTCATTTTTCCTAATGGCTGAGGAATGGTGAATAAAATTTCACACTGTTCACAATAAGAACAAATAATTTAATGTGTGAAAGTGCCACTGTTATCTGTTACACAAGGACCAAGTGTGACTTCCAGAAACCTGTCAAAATTATCTTGGGCTTAAAGCTTGCACCAATACTGAAGTTGCAACTGGAAATTATTTCATTACCTCTTTGTCACACTGAATGGATATGGAAATTTTGTGGTTGACCTTTGACATTTGGCTGAATTTAATTAATTAGATTCAGCATTTAACGGTGTACTTAGCTTGGATTACTGCTGTGGCAATGTATGCAAGTTCTTTATAATAAATGCTGGTTACTCAGTGTTAGGGTTCATAATTCAGTGGGACTGAACCATTAGACCTTTACTATTTTTAACTAGGTCTTCACTGAATGAAATCTGTTGGACTTCATTTTTCATAAAGACTTGGGGTTTCCATTTTTTCAATGGACATATTTGGTTAAAAAAATTCAATTATTATCCTGTGAGAGAGATTTTCTTCTTGGTTTTGTGAGGGAAGAATTGAATATTTGCACAACAATAAAAATTTCAAAAATAATTAGCACCGACTTCAAATTCCATGTTCTGCTTTCTCAGCAAGTCAGAAATAATTTCTTTCATTTTGAATGAAATTGTAACTGTCTGATTTGGGACGAAAAATGTAAAATGCCATTTTGAAGGGAAAAGTCAATAGCTCTGTTCTAAAACATGGCCACAAACTTCTGACTCGGTCTAGACTTTAGTCCTAAACTCAGAGAGATCAACCCCATGTTCTCTGTTAATATGCTAGGTGTCAGAAAACTCTAATCAGCCTCTCAACCAGGTAAATCTCTTTGGTTCTTTCAGCTGCATTTGACCTATTGATATGACAGGCTGTCTAATCCACAGATATTTCTTCTGCATCTACGTCTCTGGAAATATTTGTTCAGCAAGTTAAACTCATTAACTGTTTTTTTCCAGCTCTTGAAAGCTGATCAATTCCTTGGACTCAAAGTATATAAATTCTCTCTCATATGTCATCTTTTCATCTCATTGATCCCCCTATCATAACTTTCCTCTACGTGTATTTCACTGGGGGCTGTGTTGAATGAGACCAGAACAATTTGAACTGGAGGTCCATATTTTGTCTTTTCTATTTATGTTTTGTGAGAGCTTTTGTGGCTGTTGTTGCCTTTAAGTTACTGCTGTGCTGCAGGGCACACAGGGTGGGTGTATTCCAGTTCTGCCCAAAAAAGACACTTACAACTGACTGTGTAAATGTATTTGCTACAGAGCTGTGTTCATTCTTGCATACAGTCACAAATTTGGAAACAATGCCAGTCTCATTTTTTTTAATAGAGAGTCCTATAATTCATGATATATAAGGATATTGCAATTTTCTTCTTTTCCCAAAAGATCATTTTCACAAACTGAGTCATGCTTGGAAAGATATATTTTGGATATCTCCAGAGCAAACAAATATAGAATATAATACTTTTTTTTCCTCCAAACAAATACAGAATATAATTTCATTTCTCCAGCTAGGTATATTGACAAAACCTTATCTACTCCATAATGAAAAGTTTTGGTGACTCAATTTATCCTTTAAAAAAAAAAAAACCTGCCTGTTTTAACACATTTATTAGTTTGTCTCACCCAGAGTTGGTATGAATAGTAAAATGTGTATGATGTGTTGGTGTTCAGTCCTTGTTGAAAAGTGTCTTCACACAGTTAAAACTTATGTTCCTTCTGCTTCATCTTAAAACCAGAGATTTGGTCTGTGCTGTAAGGTCCAATAAAGGAGTGAACTGAGACTTAAGGATCTTACTGTATCAGCAAAATATCACCTGTATATTTAATGTTCCTCCAGTTTAGCTTTTCTGTCATCTCAAACTGCTTTTTCAGGGAGTTTCTCCTGAAGGCTCAGGTCCCAAGCACTGATTGAAATGAGAGGGGGGAATGTCCTAGCTTCTCTTCCTCATCCCAGCAGAGCAGAGTCATTACCACTTTCCCAGAAGACTGGCCATCATTTTTTCATGCATTTGATTCTCCTGGTTGGTCTTAAGTCAACCCTTTCAGCTGTAAAAGAAGGGGCACCCTCATATCTCATGAGATTACATCTCATGTGAATAGTGGAAGTGCTCAGCACGTGCCTTGGTCTCCAGGAGGCCAGATCTGTATGTGCTGCTGTCTCCTCATGCAGAAAGTCCCCAGCTGTCATCATTTGCACCTAGCTGATGCCTGCTGTATCCAGTAACATCTTGCATCCACTCTGTGGGTGTTCACTGCACAGTCACTAATTATTTCTTCAGCACCATATGTAGCCATTTCTGTGTCAGTGGTGTTTACTGCTTGCTTCTGGCCTCAGGTGGTGGATGTGGAAAGCAGTTTGTACTTCACTGAGACCTGTGGCTCGTGAGCTTGACTCTGATCCTGGTGGCAGTACTGCCACTAGTTACAGGAAGTGATCCTGGGCTTTTAATGGCATGCTTCTTGAAAAAGCTTCTTAGTCCTGTGGCCATACCCTTCTTGACACTACCCATGTACAGGAAAGAGTCCCTAAGAGGAGTGAAACATTTTCATTGTTGCTTTTAATAGAATATGTGATTTGACTTAAACATCATTTTTGTTAATGCTATGTTTCATTTTATCAGGCAGAGCATGAATGTGTGAGGGGTAATCAGTGGACTTGTTCCATGTGAACGAGCACTTACTTGCCTTTTTCATTCTGTGAGCCAACAATGGGCAGACACCATGCTGTCCTACAGGTGCAGGAGATGGAAGGGACAGGATACTGCCCCTGCACAAAGTGAGGAAATTGGGCTGCATCTACACCTGCTCAGTTTCAGACCTCATTCCTTGAAATTCATCAAGAGTGGAATGTTTCCATTAGCTGAAGCCAAAAGTCCGTTGTTTGACTCACAGATGACAAAGTCTGGGGGCCGCCAACTTCCCAGAACTCCTAAGGCACATGCCAAAATCTTTGTGTGCCTGAGATTCGTTCAGCTTCTCTCTGGTGTGATTTGGAAAAGGGAGCTGTACATGTAGCTGCTGGGTGGGCTATCCATGACACCAGCTTCCTGATATTGATGCAGGGGAACCCCATCATAGGGAATGGTGTGACTCCATGATTCCAGAAGGCTGAACAATTGCTTTATTAAGCTATACTATGTTACACTAATACTGTACTGTATTAAAGAGATACTATACTAAAGAGATACTAAAGAAAAACCTGTGACTGTCTCCAGACAGTCAAGACAAAGCTTTGACCCAATTGGCCAATCAATCCAATCAACCATCAGCAGAGTCAAATTAACAAATCCCTTTTGAGTAAACAATTTCCATAACACATTCCACATGTGCCAAACAACAGGAGCAGCAAGTAGAGATATGAATTGCTTTCTCTTCTTCTCTGAGCTTTCTCACTGCCTTCCCCATGAAAAATCCTGGGAGAGAGAATTATGTCTCCCTCTGTTCAGAGAATGAGCATACCACACCCTGGAAGTCCCACCACCCTCCTGTGGAAAGGCACCAGCCCATTAGTAAGTTGTGGAGGATGCTGGATGCTGGACTCACCAGCCTCTTCTGATTCAGGGCTTCGCTTGAGAGCAGCTTTCCAAGGACCATCACAACTGCTGGCCATGTCAAACTCTCAGCATGCTGAGAACCTAATATTGTACAGAGTTAGGGTGAATAAGGCAGCTGGGAGGCATTAATGAAATGAGCAAAGAGCTGCAAGGGCCAATTGGTGGGGAATAACACAGGGAGATGAGGGGATTGAGCATCAAGATTTTGGGCAAAGCTGGTAGATAACTACTTCTGTGGGTTTGCAGAGTTAGTCTGTAGATTGTGTCGCAAGGTTTCTTGAAATGAATTGCATCTTTTGAATATAAACATTCCCAGGAGCTTTTTGGGGCTGCTTTTTGTCTTTGGAATGCACTTACGTGGTGCAGAGCAAGGCATTAATGAGCCACACATTGAAGAAATTCTTTCTTTGAGACTTTGGGTCTCAGTGGTTTCTGTGCAGCAAATCAGAGTGGCAGTTGAAGGAATGCATGGAAACACAATGTGCTTAGAAAACTTTACCACTATTAAAATTCATTGAAAATCCAAAGTGTAAGAGAACATGTCATCTACACTTTAACCCCTAACTGCAGTGAGCAAATATAAGTTAAGAGAAAGACAAGCTCTGAAGTATTTGCAGGTTTGATAAGATTTCAGTTTGTTTGGCCAGGGTTTGTCTCTGCAGGTACAACATGGATCTGAGCAGTTAAGACTGGCTTTAGAGATTTCATAAGGCAGGGGAAATGCAGAAAATGGATCCTGGCAATTTCCTTAAGCCAAGTCTACAAAACCTAGAAAAGTCTAGTATTGGAAGAATGTGAGACGGCTCAAGCCCTGCACAGATGGCCCTGCTCTGTGCTAGCATTAATGCAATGCATAGATCCAGGGAGAAGATACCACTGTATTTGAAGTATTATTCAGCAAACAGGATGGAGTGCCAGGACAAGACAAATGGCCTGTCAGCCTGAAAGTAAAGGGACACTTATTAGTTTGAAGTTGGACACAGGTTCAGAAGGCAACATGGTGCCAGAAACCATGTTAGCATTGCAGAAGAAACCACAGATGGTTGAGAGAAAATAGTTGAAAGTCCAGGATGACAGCTGGGATCTGGCCTTTGCCTTAGAAATACTTGAACCAAATCTGTAGTTAACAAGGTGACATAGATATAGTTTGTAAAAGCATCTGAGAATGGATCACCCAGTGGGTTAGAAACAAAACAAGTCCTCGGCTGCATATGGAAAATGCTGCTTTTGCAAGAGTAGAGTAGAGATTTACATATCTGTCCCCCTGAAGATGTGCACAGACACCTTTCATCAACCTTTGCACTCTGCCAGAGTCTGAGCAAATCTACCTGGGGATCAAGATGCATTTGAATTGTCAACCTTTGGTGATTATAGGAGCTCTTGCCACAACATGCAGAAGGCATCTGATTTTTTTCCTCATTAATCAATGCCTACATCAACACTGCCAAGACACAGTATTTCCAAAGTAGGAAATATTTTCAGAGGCAGCTGACCACTCAGGAATGTGTGATTGAGTATTTTCACACGTCCCCATTTTACCATGGTAGTGAGAGAAGAATGTTGTGCAAACATGGGTCAGTCAACAAACTCCGTGTCTGTTCACCTGTGAGCTGCATGTCTATCAGCATGTTCCTAATTCAACTTTACCTTACATTAACATGCTTCTTTGGTTGTTTAATCTTTCCAAGTATATGTTTGTGGCAGCTAAGTAGCCATTGAAAAGAAAGCTATAGAGATGGACTGATGTAAAAATAAGTTTTCTTTCAGTTCATCAAGCTTCAGTTTGGGTGCGGCACTCATGCTCCACTAAATCAACAAGAATCACACTGTTTCTTGGCATTTGGCAAAAACAGCATTTAATTGAAGACCCAACCAGTAGCTACAGATGAATACTATTCCTCATTTTACTTCTGGACACTTTAATCAACCTGCCTGCATGTTAGGATCAATCAGTTTCAGCAGTTCTGTTCATTCATCTTTGTCCTGCCATTCATCTCATGGCAGCAAGGAGAACACTGTGTAATTGAATTTAGATGAAATCTAATAAGAAAAACTGTGACAAGTCACCTATAATCAGCTTGATTCTGAATTTTCAGAACAAGCATTAGTTTTGTATTTCCAGGAGGAACATATTGGGGGTCCTGCAGAGCTTCAGTGAGAAAGCTAGCAAAGAGAGTGAAAGATTGGAGACGTGGAGTCTGATTTGTGCTTTGGTTGTGAATTTTTCGCCATTTATATTCATTTAAAATAGAAATTATGATATCTTGTTTGCTTCTCATTCAGCTTCTACACTGCTTAATTTAGAAGGGAAATCCACCACCTTTTCCCCTGTGTAAGAGGTATCAAATGACATTTTGCAGTGTGTGTGTATCTAGTTGGTTTTTTTTAAGGCTAATGTAAAAAATCATAGAGATGAAATATCAAGATATTTTCACTGAAGCTGATGTAGGACTGGACTTTAAATTTTTCTAAAGTGCTCAGCATTTGATCCACATTTCCACATGGGCTACCTTAGAAATGATTGCATAGTGTCATGTTCATGAAGTTACAGCTTTTTGGAAAGCAGGATGGTAACCACTTGGGTTTAACATGCTGTAAATTATGTGTGTTGTCTTTAGAGTTTCACCTGATCTGATTTGACTGAGTATTCCCTTGGATCAGTGCCTTTTTTAAAGTCTTTTACCATTGCAGATCTATCTGACAGAATTGGAGGACATGTCTATAAACAGAAACCAACTTAAGAATACTCAAAGGATTTCTCACTGCCTACAAATTCTTTATTTTTGGTAGTAGTTTTACACATGAATTGCAAAATTTATTCATAATCTGAAATAAGGGAGGTAGAATGGGAGAAGGAAAGGTCTCTATATACATATGTATGTGAAGGGATTGCAAAATAGTCCATCAAGGGCCTATTACAACAGCTTATAATGTGTTAGTCAAATAGGATATTTAATAAGATATCTCTTTTCTTAGAGTCTTACTGCAATATATTGCCAAGCTCTTACAGAGTTAAACTCCTGGGAAGTGCATGTGTGACCATTTTTTTCATTTTTTCAGACCAAATGTGGTGAGGGGAATGTGTATCGGGATACAGTTCTAATTTTTCCATAATAGTTAGACCCTACTATCTTCCAAGACCATAATATTCATGGCCCTAAGGTTGTTAGAGTACATCATGTGTCCTGATTATATATACATATGTATATAGTTTAAGCAAAGTGCTTCAAAAATATTATTAGTTGGGTAGAGGAGTAATAAGACTATTCCTCACAGGCCTTTTTAAGAAACCTAGGAAAATATCTACTTTTGCTGGGTCTTAACTCCTGTAGCTATGTCACTGAATAAGAAATGAATATGCTCTGAATGCAGATTTTGGCTTTTTTGGTGGTTTCAGATTATGACATCAATGACTGCTTTAATGTTCTACAGTTGAGAATGTCTGCACAGCCACCCACTGTGCAGCTTTTAGCCATGAGGTGCTACACAATTTTGAATTAAGCTTCCCATATTTTATGCACCACGCTGAAATGTCTTGTAGAGAAAATGGGTATAAAAAAATGTGGAAGATGAATCATGTCAGAGTACCATTTCTGCACGTTAAGGGACTAGTTTAGCAGCCTGTGGCCATGCCTGGCTACAGGAAAGGAGTGACTCTGTGTTCAGCTATTTGTCATGAGCAAATCAGGAGAGCACAGTGACAGGGACATGTGCTGGCAGAGTTGAGTTCACTCTGCCTTTTTTCCAACCTGGCTGGAGATAAACAAGTTTTGGGCTAAGGCTGTACCCAAGCTAACAAGCCTCATTCAGCCTCTTTAATTCAATTACCTGAATTTCCCAGGTCACACAGCTCTCACAAGCCCTCTGCCTGCTGGAGATCTGTCACCTCAGGTAGTAGGGAAGAGCACAGTAAGTTGTAGGCAGCTCTTTTCTGTACTCAGAAATGAGATTCTGAGATTCCAGATTTTTTGAATCATTTGTGTTTAAAAAAAAAACAAAAAAACAACAACAACAAAAAACAAACCCCAAAACCTTCCCAAATAGCACCATGGGCACAGTAGTTAATTTTCTCTCACTTTAACCAAAAGTAAAATTAGTTGTAATTGATTGTTGGTTATTCTTGTTATTTCTTTGCTGTGAGAGTAAGGTCTTGTGTATCCAGTCCAAGCAAAAAGTATCCAAGACCCAAACCCTGTAACTGTGATGTGAGATAAGTAAGAGTGGGAGAATACTACAGGGTGGGCAGTAAGCAGTGCACAGTTTGCTGACGAGGTCAATGCAATTAGCACGATAAATTCTGGCCATATCATAGCAGGTGCTTATGCCAAGAGGCTTAATGCATTTTTTCCTTTCCTGTGAAAAAAATGTGGCAAATGCCTAAGTAGAAACATGGCTTTATTTTGATTTTTGTCTGAAAGTGTTTCTTTTTTCTTCACTCTTAAGTAAATAATCTCTAATTACAATGTACTTGTATGTGCTGCCCTTGCTGCTTTCTATTAGTGTATTTTTTAAATCACTAGGATGCCTGAAAATAATTCCACTAGAACATCCAGGATGTCCTCATAGGCATAAATATTATGTGGGAATGAGGTTGCTAAATCTTTTTTATCCACTAAATTTGAAACACATGTACATTATATTCTGAGACAGAACATAATTTAAGGGGGATGTAACAACTCTCATTACATTGCCATTAGTCAGTGACATAAACCACTTCCTAACTGTGGAAGACTTCACAAGAACAGGCTGTGGTATGGTATGCATGAGATATTATTCATGGTAGTGAGTAATTCCTGTAGTTTCTGAGATATTTGGAATATGTACCTGACCTGCTGCTGCCTCCAGTGTTACAAGTACCCACTTTTCTTACTTTTCTTTCCTCATAACACTGTAACAAATTCAAATTTTCAGTCTTTCTTTGGGTGGCAGAGCTGTCTTCCAACAGCTACAGGTATAATTGTCTACTGGTGAGAACAGGCTGCTCCAAAACAGGGTATGTTCATTAAAAAAAAAGAGATTTCTTTTTTATTTATTGTGAGTTCTAGTGTGCTGCATGAGGAAAGGGAAGAAGAATGTTTTTGAATGAGATTAGCTGAGTTGTTCAGGCTGCTTCATCCCAGGTAAAATGACTTCTTAAAAAATAAATTCTTCCAGCTTCATTCTACTACACTGAGTGTTTCATATGTTGTAACCTTTGTCCAGTTTTTACCAGGGCTTTTACCAGTGTTTCTAGATACTTCTACTGATATCAATAGACTTTACCTTCCAGTAATTCTCTTCTTTTTGCCAAATTTTTACTAATTTTGAGGTACATTTTAAACCCTGAAAGGATCATTTCATTATCTAAATGCATATGCTAATAAATGCTCAGACATCCCCTCTATAATCAGTAGCAGAGAGGTTTTGTAGGCCTGGAGAGGGATTGGAAGAAGTGGGTTCATGATCCCCCTCTGTTTATCCATTTTACATTCAAAAGTTATCATTTTCTTAAATCTACACAGCAGAAGAGACTGGGGACAAGAACATGGGACTTCTCCCCTTCTGAAAGGATTTGTTTCATACTAACAGCACTTATACATAATATTCTCTGTGGAGAAGAAATTTGGGTCCAGAAAGTTGGTGGGAGTTTATCTCATTGCTCTCAAAAGGCCAAGATTTTGTTCTCTTATGCTTTAATTTACTGTAAACAGCAAAAGCGTTCCCACTTACATATGTTGGGAGTTCTAAATCATTGTAAGTCAGTGCAAACAGAGGAAAACTTTATATGCAGCCTGTCAACAGCAAATGTCAATGGAAGAGCATTAGTAATAAATGTCATGGTGTGCTCTAATTACCTCCTACAGCTCTGCTCCTTTAGGGTAGATGTTCTATCCATTGAGGTCATGCTGTGGTACATATTAATTAAATCTGTTCAGTGTTATCTGCTGTTTCTGGAAGGCAGCAAATGTAATGTGCAAAATAGTGGCTTATCTGGAAGGAAAAGAACACATCCCAGAGCAAAGAAATATCTTTATCTTTTTGAAATAGATATCATCTATTATTAAAGAAAACAAAACAGGTACCTGCTCGATTTTCTGCTCTTGTTAATAGCATAACTTAGAAATATTGACTAGGAAGAGGAAAGGGAAATATGCTCAGACATGAAAGCACAAGGGCCATAGTTGAGTAAATATGTGTTTCTATTAAAATTATGACCCTGTAGAATCAGTGGCTAGTGAAGAGAGACATTCATAAGCATTGGAAAGAAATGCAGCTACAAGCAGCTCTTTGCCCTTCGCTTGCAGAGATTTTGGTTTAGCTGATAGAGAAGCGAATTGTTCCAATCTGAAACCCTAAAACCCACTAAAGTCCACGAGTGAAAAAATGTGAGGCTTTCCCTTGATGCATGAGTCTGGCTCAGGTTTCTGGTACTCTTCTCATATATATTAACACTCCCATAGCCATTTTTGACAGAGCTATATTTTAGTACTATTTTTGCTTTTTTTATTTTAGCTACAACAATGTATATCTGCACAGGCAAAACCACCTTTGTGGAAAGTGGAAATTTTTGCAAAGTGGCTGGGGAGAATACACTTTGGGTTTCAGGCAGCTTGCATTCATATCTTTTAGATCTTAGCAGAAATGCTTCTTAAATCTTTGAGAGTCTTCAGAAGAGCAGTCTTCACTGCTCTTAGAATCACTGAAGAGCACCTTATTCTAGGAGCAGTGAGTTGGTTCAAAGTGGGTGAGAAAACCACTATGGTTAATTTAAAAATTTAGTGTAGTCCAAGAATAATGAGGTAGAAGCAGTGCAGTCCAATTTGTTTGGCTCTCTACTGTCTAGGCTCTTGTGCCTTGTTGATGAATTGGGATCAATGTTCTGTGGCAGGTGGAAAAAAAGGAATTTCCATTACACTCAGTTATAATGTTCATAATGTGTGAGTTTTTTAGGCTGTGTCTGCAACACAAATACTAGTGGACAAATATTTAGAAGAACTCAGAGTATTTAAGAACATAATTCTCAGCAAAGTTAATGAGCAAGTAATTCCTTGTGTTCCTAGATACGCACATCAGTTTTGAAACCTGGCTACTGTTTTAAGTTTTTGAGGGACTAATCATTTGGTCTGTTAATTATCTGATTCAAAACATTTTGCAGATGAGACACAACAGCCTAGCTCAGTCAATAGCATGAATATACCTCATATGTGTTACAAAAGTTCTGGGTCCAGCCTAAGCTCCATTAAGCCCCAAAAACATAACTTAGCTCTATCCTGAGTGGATTCCACCATTACATGGTAATTTGATTTGTGGAAGTGCTGGACTGCTGGTCATCTTGAATGCTGATGATCTCAGCCTTGACACACACCGGTCTTCACCCATGAGTTCGCCCTGTGTTGGCTGAACACATTGCGAGTTGCCCGTACATCCAACATGGTCCTGGCAAGCCTAGGATTGCTGTGCATGGGCTTACACTGGGAGAGTAGTGCTGTGACTGTTCCCTTCATCTTGAGGACCCTAGATTTTAGCTGGTGAGGGTTCAGGGTAGAGAAAGCAATGTTTCAGAGGGGCTCTGCAGGGCTGCTGAGGCTGTGATAAGCCGCTTGAACAGTCTCTCATACCTGAAGTAGTGTTTGGATATTGAATAGCAACAGCCATTAGCGTAAATTATTACTTTAAGGGAGATACTTTGGTCTACTGCCAAGCAATTACAATAAGTACTGTTTAACTAGGTGTTAACATGAAGGAGAATTTCTTTCTTCTCTCTTGTACAATTCAAGAGTTACTACATAAAGTTCAAAAGATGAAATGGAGAAGAAGAGCCCAGTGGAAGAGGACCGCATTGCTCTGTTACCACCCAGATCAAATCTCTTCCTCAGTTTTCAAAAGTACAAGGAACAAGTCTCTAGATGTGTTCCTGAATTTAGATCCAAGTTTCTGTCCTGAACTTTTCTCTGCTTTAGGTCAAATCCAGATTCTGGAATTTTGTAGGAGAGTAAACCTGGATACACAGATTATCTAGCAGCTTTTGAACTAAGGTGCTTAGTCTAGATGTGGTGATTTGATGCTAACTTTTACTCCAGGCCTTTTTCTAGTTGAAAATGTTTCCAGACTAGACTTGTTTCTTTCTGAGGCAGGGAAGAAGCAGGGCAGCCCTGGAAAAAGAGGGTGTTGCGTTCTCTGTATCTCACTTCTTTACAATCTCTCCCCTCTTAACTTATAAATATTTAGCTTGATGGCTTGCCTTCATCCCATGGCTAGAGAGGAGGCTCCTGCAGATAACCACCATCACTTATGTGCCCTAGTCTGTCTGCCCTGAGTATCCCTCAGTGCAAAGATGTCCTTTAAGGGGTCTAGGAATTGCTCTGGTCTCTGTACATCTTGCAGGCTTTCAGGCTCTGGGTCACTAGCAGGTCTCAGGCCATGGGCACCTCAGCCTCCCACTGCTTGCTGCATTTCTTGATCAGGCAACAAGGAATTCTTGTGCTATTTACATGGAAAAGGAGATCTCATTATGGGAAGAGCAGACTATCTGGATATCTGTACGTAGCTCTTGGCTGTAGTTCATCTCTCATCTGTTTTCACCAGGGGCTGGGGACAGGCATTGACCTTTCTCAGCAGACATAAGGTGAAAAAGTCACATTAGAGAAGCTAAACAAACAAAAACATTGCTATCTATTTGGAAGTGTGGGAACATAAATTCTCTCTCCACGGCACCAGGGCATAGGTATGTTACAAGTAATTGGAGGTTTGCATCTGTTACTTGATATAAGACCTTCCCAAATAGTAGTTTTCTGCTGATTTCAAATAGTCATAAAGAAATTATTTTAATTATCTAAAATTAAAAAATCTTCCCATACACCAGTACCCAAATGTAGCTGTATGAGTGTTAGAATCTTTTTCTGTTAACCTGAGGTGGTAGCAATATGCAAGAGCATCACACAAATGAAATGTATGCCATTAATGATGTTGCAGCTGTCCAACGACATCTGCTCTTTTTATTACTGTACATCTTCTGGTGATGTGACAAATGGTATGGCTAAGGCAATGGCACAGAAAAATACCTGGATGTCAGTTTGCACAAAGATGAGAGCTGCTTTCTGCCAACAATTCATTAGAAAGTCAATGAGCATATGCAGTTGCACACAAATTTGCTAACACTGATCTTTATTGCATCAAGTTGTGTCTTTGATACCACTGAGGCTACTCCTCTTCACCCACCTGAAACACCCCAGTGCCCAGCTGGGTCTCTGCCTGCCCTGAAGGCATCCTTTGGGGACAAAATGGCTATGAATGAAATTCAAATCCTGTGAATTTCTCCAACAGTGTGGATGAACATGAATTAGGGCCCAAGACTTGCTTTAGGTTGCTGCAGAGTTTTCAATAGTGTGCAGCCCCCCTGTTTGCCTGGGATCACTGGATGGGAAACCACCTGGCACTCAGGGAAGACATAGAGGGAAGTGCAGCCAAAGGGAGCTGAGTTTGAACTCCAATTCTGACAGGATCTTGCAGAGAATCTTGAGGAAGTAATTTTACCTCACTTATAGGTAACTCTGGACCTGTGCCTTTCTTAACATGCTCCATGTTGATTTTACTCTCTGGCATTAGTTTGGGAAATTCTTTTCAGCCATGTACACAGCTAAGTTGTTAAATCGCTTTTAAAAAAACAAGCAAAATTGCAATGCTGGTGTGAAATAAAATTGCATCTGTGCATGTTAATGCTTAAGAGAAGAGGCAGGAACTCCAGTTGATTATTGCCTTCCTAAATCTGTCACATGCTGTCACGTGGCACTCAGCTGTCAGGTACCCAAAATACTACAGCTCTTGCCTTGAGAAAGACTTGGTTCAGTAGCACAGCTGTGAAGGGCTGGAGCCTTGAGAAAGAAGCACTGGAGTCACTTTGCCATGACCACCACAGCTCTCTGCTCAGTTCCTGCTGTCTGGTTCTAAAACAAATACCTGCATGTCACATTTCCTCTTTTCACACTTTGCCTTTCTGCTCATTGTTCCTTATTATGTGTTTATAGACTGCCTGAGGGTGATGGAGGGCTCTGTGCTTGGTGCTTGAGTAGCACGCATCATCTTACAGACAGAGCTCTAAAATCTTTGGGCTTGCAAGTCTTCATCTAGATTTTATGGTGCACATGGCAATTTTTGAATGCTGTTTATGGAGGTTCCCATTTAAAGGACAATAAATAAACTATTTAGTGCAATACAACAGACAATGTTTATAAACAACTGGTTAATTATACACCTTGAGATAATACAGCTGGTTTACAGTCCATACAGCTTAACTTGGTGTGCTTGGGAAATACTGGGGTTCTTTAAGGCACTCCGGGTAAGGTGGTTCTTGAGTTATTCACATTTCCAGCATTGAATCAGTCTTGCAGGAGGAGCATCCACACTTCAGTCATTAAGTAAATCTTAAGGCAACTAAGTGATTTTCCTCAATATTCATAGATCCTGAGGTCTGAAGTCATCCTGAAATCTCCTCGATTTCCAGAAATGCCATAGAGAACTGAATACAGAAGTCTTTCTAAACCTTTCCAAGGGTGACTTTCTTGGGTATCATATTTTGAAAAAAATTGCTTCGGCTTTGCTCTCCCAGATCATTCAGTGAGTTTCTTCATTATGTGCACTGATTATGTTCACGACATTAAGTTTCTGACAATCTCCCTGCCCTTCTATTTTCCTAAGTATTGATTTTTTTATTTTTTTACAGGGAGAAAGGGAAGGAGGAGGAAGGTCTTTTAGAAAAATAGAGTTATATTCAGCACTACTTTGAAAAACTGTCACTTGCAAAAAAGCATAAACATTCTCGGTATCTGTTATGATTTTGCAGAGTACTAACAATAGCAAAAGGGAGCAGATTCATAAAAGGGAGTATTTTTCTTCTTTGAAAGAGAGCAAACTGCAGTTCTTTAAAAAGGAGGATCATTTGTATTGGGCACTGTGGTTCTGACAGATTAGTAATAAAGCTGCAGAATTTTTCCTTTGAAATCTGTGCTTCAGGAAGATTTATGGTGAGACAGAAAACTCCATTTGATTCTGCTCAAAATTTTGAGCATGAAAAGCTTAAGTCTAAAATTCTTTTGAAGAGAGTCCAAAGTAATAGAAAAGATAATTTTGCAGGAGCTGTGGCTTAAAAAACTATTTGTTTCAGAGTTGGGAGCTCTGCAATGAATTTTGTGAGTTTCACAAGAGCTGTAATGTAGTTCTTCTGCAATGGCTTAAGGCCAAATACTCGCCACTACTTTCAGGAAAGTGATTTACAACCTGCTTGTGCCTTTAAATAAGACAGCTTGACTTCTCTCCAGAATCTTTTCTGTCAAAGCCAGTCATTGCCAGTCTTCAAGTGACCCTCAATATATTTCTTTAATCTGCTACCTTTTGGATTAGATTTTTTCTTTTTGAGGTTTTGTTATCTCCTTGACAACCTTCATAGTATAGCAGTGTTAAAAAACAACAACATTTTAAAATAGAGGCCTTTGAATCTGGCTGGTTGGTTGTGTTATGTCTTTTTGCTTGGTTTATGACTGTTGAGAAATTGCAATGCAGATAAATATATTTTTCAGCTATCCTTTAAAGGAAGTAGCTCCTGCCAAACCACCTTCTTTAATATCATTTATTAACAGTGACTGAGTGTGCCATCTGTTTGGAGACACTGTGCTATATTCAGATGATGAAAGAATTCATCTCACCTGTGTGATAAAGACTGCAGCCCACGTGCAGCACAGTTTTTATGTAGCACTGGAGCTGATTTCCTCAGAGCAGGGAGTATCACTGGGATCTTTTAAATATTACTGTGGGACTAGTCCTTATGCTCTTTAGGAGAGTTCTGCTGAACTGCAGATTCAAATCTCACATCAGTTCTGATAGCCTTAAATACTTTTTGTACCTTGGAACTCATTTTAATTGGTCTTTTCTCCAAACTGATTACTGACATGAATTAATGCTCTAGAAGGGAATGGACAATATCTAGCCCTAAGGATTTATTTTCAGGATCTACATTTAGAGTCAGGAAGGTGGAATGTTTCCTGGATAGTTACCTCTCTCTGAGTTTGTTCAGCCTACCTCCTTTACTTCTGTTTCTAAAATTACTAATTCATGTGTCCTCCAGGGCTTCCTTCCTGCACTGAGGTTTACTATTTTCTCTCTTTCCATTTACTGCTGTAATTTGGCATAATGAAGTAGATTTCCAGTTGTGTCTTGATTTTATGCAAATTTATTTTCAGGTGGCTGCTAGAATAGTTATTCTTATTATTTTGATGGGCATCGGTATTCAAGTGTCAAGTAGTTGCTTATCTCTTTTTGTAAGGAAGAATAAAGCACTTCTGTGAAGCCTTTGACATCACCTTTCCCATGCTTTTTCCCTGTTGGGATTTGTCTTTTCCTGTGCCCCAGGCTGTGATATGTAGACACTCTTCTGTGCTGTTACCTGGTGCAGCTCATCCTTCCGTGCTCATTTTGGGAGTGGCTCATTTTATCTCCGTGCTGAGTATCAGGATGCATAAAGAAAGGACTTTATTTTTAGGAGGTAAGATCCAGATACTCTTAGTCATTCCCAGTACCTCCTGAGTGCTGGAGATGTCATTTCAAAAGACCATAAAAATTGAGAAATAAATATTTCTGCTTTGAAGCAAACATATATCTGTGGAGCCAAACTAGGTCCTCAATGCTTAGGTGCTGTTTCCACTGGAGAATGGGCCTGTCCTGCCTGGGAACACAAAGCAGAATTTGTCATAACTCAGTGGCTCAATAATTATGAATTGGCAGTTCTTACTACTCTAGTTTAAGGTAAGGCTGCAAGAAAACTAAATAACCACTGTGAGGCTTGACAGTCACTTTGCTTTTCAAGAAGCAGAGACTGTCTGTTGGGGAGACTTTAAAACCTGAGTTTATATTTTGAAATAAGTGGCCTGGATTTCACATATGTTACAGCATATATTGCTTTTTGAATGTTTTACCCTTCCCTTTCCTGCTGCTGTCTCTGCTGCTCTTCACCATCCACATCTTTTTAGCTTCCCACCAAAGAACAGGATGGATCCCACTCCCCTGTTGTTAGACTGGAGGCTAAACCAGCATGGAACTACAGCAATAGCCACAGCACAAAGCATCCTTAGATTTAAGAACTCAACCTGTGTTTTGCTGCTCCTACCATTCTCACAGAAGCCTTTAATTAGAGAAAGCTTGTCTTGTTGATCATGCTGCTAGACTTGAAGTTCAAGAATCTACCACAAAAACGAGCTGGGTTCCTCTGACGTCCCATTTCACCCCTCCTTGCTTTGTTTCCCCCACCTGCAAGGGGCTCCCAGTGTGATCTTTGGACACTCTGCAAACAAGCTGGGCATCAGGACCTCTGCAGCCAGCAGGACTGGTCAAATGGGCTCAACTGGATGAGCTCACATTAAATTAACAGATTACACCTTGCTGATGGAGACATGTCTTTTCCTTCCTCTGTAAATTATGAGTGGTGATGGTTTGGGCAGCATTTCTCCTGAGTGAAAGCGCTACCAGCTCAGTATTATGTCTCACTGAGCAGCACATTCCTATAATGGTAGGCTTTTAAAATATTTTATGGGGTATTTGTATGGGATGGAGTAAGACTAAATAGAACTGCGTAGAAGGTTTTCCACAAAATTTGCTATAAACCTCTAACAGGGCAAATCTCATTGCAGACTAATTAAAGAGAACCTGCTGAAATGAAATTTGTCTTTATTGCTCTCGCTTGAATAGCCTGGAATATAGCAGTATAAGCAGACCAAAGGATTTTTTTAATCTTAAGATATAGTAGAAGTATTTCATAATATTTCCCACTGTTCAACTAAAAAACCAACGTTGTACTAGGTCAAATCATCAAGGATCATCTTTTAAAGCTGATCCAATATTTCGAAACAAGCTTTGCAGGCAGTGCCCACACTTTGTCACTTCCACATGGTGGGCACTTTCTCTGCAGGTCTCACACCCTCCCTGCAGCTCTGGTGAGCAGCCAGTGCTGTGCAGGCTCGGGGTTTATTGTAAGTTCAGGGGGAGCTGTTGCTGTGAGGGGGTTTGAGCACCTCTGTGAAGTCTGAAGCTGTAGCAATGTCCTTGTGCTAAAAGAGAAGTAAGAGATGGTGCCTGGCTTTAAATATTAAGGTGCAGAGCTCTTCCAACTTCTCCCTGTCTCCAGACTTTCCCAAGTGCCCAGGTTCTGTCAGGAGCAAAAAACAACAGATGTCATAATCTTCACCTGCAGGCTAGAGAACTCATTTTCATATCTTCTGTGGTTTTGGTTGGTTTTCTGGTTTTTGGGGTTGTTTTGTTTTGGTTTGATTGGTTGGTTGTTTTTTTGTTTGTTTTGTTTGTTTGTTTGTTTGTTTTTATTTTTTATTTTCCATCTTGCCTGCTGAAACTTGGAAGAACTAAGAAATATGTGTAGCAGAGGAGAAAGAATATTCTTGACATGCATGATAATTGCAGTGTCTGCCCTGGTGTGTACTTCATTATATGCTGATAGCTTATTCATTAAGAGCTTTATTACAAACACAGACATCTGACACTTTAATTGAAAGAAATGGAAAAGTTTGAAAATTGTTTTCTGCTCAACTCTTATGTAAAAATTACAAACAATTTCTCTTCCTGATATATAATGCTGATTTTTCATGCTGGAATGCTCTACCTGTGAAATTTCATCCAAGAGTGCATTTTAATAGCTGAGTTCTTAACCCTTCCGAATAAAAGAGTATAATGGAAATAATGACAGACTGAAATTCCACCCTTAATTTGAGCTGTGTTAGAAAGCCTGGGTATAACATTATTCTATTACATTTTCCTTTTTCAAAAATGGGTATGTACTTCTGTCACTTGGCTTTATGCATATTCATACACCATTTAGCACCCTTTGCTGAATTGAATGAGGTATTCCATAGGTCATCTGGCTCATTTATCTTCAGCAGTGCAGCTTGTGCTCAGCATTATTCACCAGTGGGGCCTGTTGGACTGGAATGGGGAGTATTTATTGTTTTGTTTTGTTTTGTTTTGTTTTAGATGCAATGTGTATATTTTTTCAGTTGTGATATATTCTGAAAGCTGTATGTTTAGATTTGGGTGTATTTCCACATGATAAAGCCTGGCTGAGCTCATGAAGTACCATCTGTAGAGCATTGCAGACCCTGTCCTCTGCTGCATTGTCCCCATGTGTGCTGGTATGACCACTGGTGTGGGAGTGATGGAGAGGAGGTGTGACAGAATGGAACATCAAATTCTGAATCCCCAAGCACTTTCCAAGCTGTTGTGGTGAATTCTCATTTCTGGAAGACAGCAGTGCATGTGAGCTCCAGCTCAGGTCACTCAGCTACACAGGAACTGGGACCCACTCTGGGCTTCTCTGTCAGAATCTGGCACTGGCTGTGGAACAACTTGTGCATTATTTTGTCTGCTAGTAAGTGGCCACAGAAGGGGGAAAACAAGTTTCAAGTCCTCTTTGAAACCTCCTTGATGGAAAATTGTCACTTTTGGGGCTTTTTTAATGACTCTACAGTTTTAGATTATCAGGTGTCACAGGTTACTGAGGAGTGTTGTTCTTTAGCTTTAAACTTAAGGACAATCGGTGATTTATGCTCCACAACTTCGGAGCACTTGATTTTGATTTAGGCTGTTGCCTGCTACTTGCCAGTAGAAGGAGAATGTTAGAAATGAGCTGTGTCCCTGCATAAGGAAAATATCCTCTGGATGTAAATGTCTCATCAGTGTAGGTCTGTCAACCTGCATTTCAAGAAAAATTGATGCTTTCTTTTCTCCTTCCCTTTAGGCAATGGTGAATCATTAAAAGAGCCTTTTGTTTGTTTACTGCGGGCCCAACCCCATGGGAGCACGGATGCCGTGCATGGTAGATTTATTGATGGATAATAATTTGTTTGGGGCTCTACCATGAAAAATGGTTTGACTTCATAAGCATCACCTTCAGAAATTATTTAGAGCCTTCTCTGTTTAAATTATGAATCTTTGCAACAAGGAGAATCTTTGACAGAAGCTGCCTGTAGGATCAGGAAACCTTCTCATAAATGAGTAGCATTAACCAAGTAACCTCCCCCAGCGTACATCTACATGGGCCAGACACCCATGCAGGCTCAGAACAAGCTGCAGTAATGTAAAACTGTGAGCTGGTTTCTCTTCCCTTTTAGGGATGTTCATACCCTCTCTAGCTCAGATAAAGACATTATGGAACCGATTGCAAACCAGATGTCCCCAGTACCTGCAGGGCTCGGAGCTACTTGACCAGTACAGCTCAAAAGTGAGTTAAATCAGGTAGGGAGGGAAAAAAAAAGATAAGGAGACTTAGAAAATGTGAGCTTAATAAAGATGGAAGTGAATGCTAGTGGTGTGGTACAGTATTACAAGACTCTGAAGAAGAGCTTTGTATTGATGCTTCATGAGTAGCTAAAACCTGCTGCTAGGTGCCTCAGTCTAGAGGCCTCACAGAGAAACAAAAACAAAGATCCTGCAAGTGTTTTAATTGGTGTTCACAGAGCAGCCCTGTTGTGCCTGATGGATTTGATTCAAGCTGCTCTCAGTGCTGAGATGGGAGGTGGCAGTGCTGTTGCCATCTCCAATCCGTGGGCGCTGCAGCCTCCCAAGGAGCCCCAACAGGTGCCAGGGTTAGAGAGCAGCTGGAGCCATGCAGGGAAAAAGCAATCCCCTCCTCCTGGTCTAGGAGCCCAGCAGGGTGTGGCAGGTGAACAAGCAGGTGATGCAACATGGGGGAAAATGCAGAACAGCAGGGAATGTAGCACAGGCAGTTGCAAAAACAGTGGAGAAGTTAAATCCACATCAGTTAACACCATAACTGGTACCTGATGGCAGTGCTTTTTCAGTGCAGTGAATGTGGGTTACTTAAGAATGATAAAGAAGTTACCTCTCCCAAAACACTATTTGCTTTGGGCGTTGTTTTATGTCCTGTAACATTTACTTGATCCATTATGAACAGCTCAAATAAGTTTAAAACACACTATACAGAAACTGCAGTGCTTAGAAACACCCTATGGATATTGGATGTATGCTGATGATAATCCTGGCAGATAAAGGTAAGCCTTGAGTACCTGCCATTAGATATTACAGTGTATTTGTTACAGTACATTTTCTCAATAAATTCATGTGAGAGAGCATTTTGTTCATCTGTCAGGCATGAATTGTTTTACAAGTAAGAGGTAAAGCAATCTGCTAAAATTAGCTAGAAATTAGGAAAATTATTGTGAAAACTGATGTTTAGCTGCTCCCTTTTGTTTCTTGCAGTATAGAGTGCTCTTATGTCCAAATTATTATAGATTGATTCAGTTGTGCATGAGTAGGGCTCAGTAATGTTAAAACAAGAAAATGTTTTTCAGCATTTACAAACCATTGTGCATATTCAAAGCATTTAAAAATATGAAAGTTTAGATGATGATTCACTGCAGTTAATATCAGCCATGAGTCACTGGTCAGTAAAGAAAGCAAAGCAGGACAAACAGTTCCCTGCCTGTGTTAAAGTTCTCGTTTGCCACATAAATGGAAAAATTCTCATCAAATGACATTTATAGGTCTCTAAGGTTATTTGTGCTCAGGATATCAAGTCTCACTGCTATATCAAGAGTCAAGCCTGATCACCCAAAATGTGAAGTGCAGTTTTTATTTAAAGCAGAATCAAAGCAGAACTGGGTCAAATTCTTCCCATTGAAAGTTGATTGAAAATGCATGCCTGAATGTCTTCCACCCTTTGAAAATCCAACCTAGATACTTCATTTTAGGAATCATAATCAGTTAAACTTGTAGGGTTGGAGGCACATCACTTGAGCATGTTATTTTCTATAGGACAGTTTTATAGGCTGATATGAGCCTTCACCATTGTAGAGCAACTTGACTTCTTGGTGATAAGCTGCTTCATTCAGGTGTTCTATCAGTAAATATTTTAACATTTCCTGTAGGATAAGTGTAAGTGGGATGCTTGCTAATTTTTATTCTGATAGTACTTTTATACCTCCAAATAATGTATCTTAAGGCCAGTGGTGAGAGCACTGAGATGTGTGGTCTGCCTTAGCTGTTAGACTGCTGCAAGTGACTCTTCTTTCTTTACTTGGACTTTTGGACCTGGCTGTGGTTCAAAAAGAAAGCAATGATTTTGGCTTTCACCACGAAGTGCTCTGAGATGTGCTCTATTAGTTAATAATTTTCCTTTTTGCTTACTGTCTCAAAATCTAATTTCTGCAAAACAATCCATGCAAACTTAGTGCTTTGGGGGCTAGAAAATAAACTATTGGAGTAGTCACTTTTTTCCTTGAAAACTGAGGTTTCATAAGAAGAAAGCAATGAGTTAATAAGTTACCCCAAAACTCTGAATTAATCTCAGATTTCTGGGTAGCTTTATCTGCTAATGCCAGGCAATTTTTCCTCAAAAAACACCCATATTCTATGCAACTGCTTTAGGTTTGCTCTTGTGCTGACATATTTAAGGCAGAACACCTTTTCAAGTGTGGACAGGCTCATACTAGTGAAAAATATACAAAGAAAATGGTGAAGACTACCAATGCCAAATTAATGAATTATATTATCAATGCCTTATAGAAAGAGCCATGAATCACATTACAGGATGAAGAATGAATTCTTCCCCTTTGCTTTTGATAGAAAAAGCAATATATGGTCTGAAGTCTAGCTTTGATATTTCTCTCTACTCTTCTCCCTCTCAAAGCTTCCTTATAACCAATAAAATTCACAGGTTTGCCATATCTTATTCAGTGAGAAGGCAACTTAAAAACTAATATGCTGCATTGGCACCAAGTGAAAGAAATTGATTTAGAAGATGACAGCAAAAGGGCCATGCTGAAATGTATATAGCCAGGCAGTGTCACACTTCCTTGGAAAGCATTCAAATCAATTTCTCATGGATATGTATTCCTGAGGAGCTGCATCAGGCGAAAAAAGGCTTCCTTCAGGAAGCACTGATGTGTCCAGTGGGCTCCCATCAGTGCACTTCCACAGTGCCACCCTGGAAAGCTTTACTGGTTTAAATGGACCTTTACATTTCTCTGGTGTGTTAGAGCAGTCTGCCTGAGGTGGCAGACCAGGCTGGAGCAAGGACACCCTGTGCTGGTCTCAGCTTAATTCCTCATTTGTCCATCAGGCAGGGGCAAGGCACATACTCTTCAATTCACTTCAGTTTCTCCACCTGCAGAACAGGACAACTGAGTCTTTTTACTCAGGGCTTTGAAAAATTGTCTGAGGAGGAAAGGATGAAACAAGGAGCTCATTGCTGCTGCTACAGCTGTTAAACTTCTGTTCAAAACATCTGATTTAGATATCAGTGTTTAAGACCCTGATAGATTACAGATATTTTTATGTTCTCATGTATCAGTGGCCATGTAAAGCTTCAGGCTGAGACAAGAAGGACCAAATTTCTGAGGGAAGTTGTGGGTTTTGTGGATAGCAGTCTGAAGCAAACCACCAGCATTTATTTTTCAACATTAGTGTCACCAGTCACAGGAAGTCCCTCTTAATGTATTAGGGAGAGCTGGGTTTGGATTTGCACAGTGGCCAGTTGTCCAGAGAGCCAAGAGATTATCACAGGAAGCAGAAAGTTTTGGTAAACTCACAACTTCATGACAAAACCTGTGGGGATTTAAGAGTACAGATGAGCTTTTGGGAAGATAGACAATACCTAGAGAAATGGAGATTATATCCATAAAACAAGGCAGCGAGATTGGACTGTTTAGAAACTTGTCTCTTAAGAAATAGTGAGTGCAGGTTTCATATTCCCAGGGAATGAGATTGCATGTGCACTGCAATACAAAAAAAGGAATAATAATGTGAAATGGAAATAGAGCAGATGAGCGTGAAGCTTTTCTGCTTGCTGATCTTCCTTTCCTCCCCTGAATCACAGAATCTGTCTGCAGAAAAAAAAAGTTAGAAGTGGTTTCTGTTATTCTCCCTGGCAGACAGTGCTTAGCAAGTTGCTAACTTAGAGGTTGTCTTTTGCATTTTTTTAAAGATCATCATCATTCCTCATATGCATGAAATCCTATATATCATCTCGCTGCTGCTGAACTCACTGCTGCTTCAGAGCTCATTATTTGAGGGATTAATTTACTGTTCTACTTAATGGTTTTGTCTGTGTGGTTTATGGGTTTTGTTTTGAACTACTGCAAAATACACTTGCAAGCACTTCCTGTATCAAAATCATAGAATCCTTTAGGTTGGAAAACACCTCTAAGATTGAATTCAGCTATTAACCTAATAGTGCCAAACCTCAGGTGCCTGCAAAGCCCCCTTTTGGTTGCATATTTCCCTTCCTGCTTCCTCTTTGCTCTTAAGGAGACAACCCTTTGCTGTCTGACTAACCAAATTATATCCCTTCCTCTTTCCCATATAAATTTCCCAAGAAATGCCTTAGTCTGTGCAGTCCAGCTCTGCCTTTGAGTTACAGGATTCTCTAAAAGTCCACTTTGGAGTGGATCCCAGTCCTGAGCAACTCCTGCTAGTGTGAAGGCCAGGTGGCACTGAAACCAGAGAGAGGCAGTCCAGGATCAGCACCAAGAATTCATTTCTAGGTCCTCTGTAAGCACATTTTGTAGATGGCTCACACCAGAGTGTTGGAAGGAGCTGAAGGCACTGCATTAGTTTATTCAGTTACTAGAAGGTAAATGCAGATCTTACTAGGGTCTCCTGAAAAAGTGGGTTGAGCTGTCATGGAAAAAGAAATATGAGGACTATGAAAAAAAAAGTTTCCGTTTTTGTCATGCTTTATTCCTGTTTCTTTGATGAAATGAATGGAAAACTGTTAGTTAAAATTAAGCAGAAATGCAACATTTTCCTTTAGAACAGGATGAAACATTTTGGGGTATTTTCCCCCCTGAGATTTGTGCCTTGTTTCTAGTTTTTATCTCTTATATCAATCCACCTTTGTAATGATGAAAAGGAGAGAGCAGGGCAAGAAAAAACTGCAAAAACTGAAACCTGAATTTTCTTCTCTGATTTTTATCAGCATATAATTTACTTTGGTTATCAGAAGGTTTTGCCTCTCTAGCCATCTCTACTGTTGATGAAGGGTATAAGGCAAAAGTGTGTCATCTGGGTATGTTTGAAACAAGGTAACATTGCTTAAAATTTAATATTTTATAACAAAACAAGCCGATGCTTTGTAAGCAAATAAAATAGCATGTGGAGAGTATAGACAAGTCTTGCCAGTTTTCAGTCTGGTAATCATTGGAGTATTATATCAGTGTGTCAGTTTTTCCTGGAGAAGTAAGCTGGGATTATTTGGTTTGGTAGCATTTTGTTTCCCAAGTAGAAAATTCTCAATATTTTCCAATGGCTAGCAGTCAAGTATAGAGGATTTTATATCTCTATTGTTGTGCTATCAGCAGGTCAGGACTGAGTTTTCCTGTATGTACTTATTTTTGAAAACTATAATAAACCCTCCAAACCAGACTTATTTTGTTGATTTCTTCTCAGCAATTCTTGCACCTTGCAGTATCATTACTTAAATGAGAGCTGTATTTTGGAAATATACTTCAGTCTTTGCTAGTCTGGTTTGATGCACTCACTAGACGGTGAGATATTCCTCTTTTGCAGAGGCTGATGGGTTATGTGCTTGAGCATAAACAGACTGAACTGAAAGTTAACTAAATATTTGAGTCTTCAACGTAGTCATTCTCTGACACATCTTGTCATAGCAAATGGCTGAGGTAGAAGAATAATCCTGGAAAAGTTGGGATGGGATCCAGAGCTGGCTACCACCACTTTGCATGGAATCATCTTGGGCATACCCCAGTTTGAACACAGCCCACTGTGAAGATCTAGCTGGCTGGGCCTCTTATTTTCTTTGACTGTGGGCACAACGTGGCTATTGTAGGCTCTGCACTGCTCATGAAGCTCAGGTTTTATGTGTATCAGGCTGAAAGGTGAGCAGTGATGCCTGCCTTCCAGCTCAGAATTCCAAAGTGTGCCCAGCATCCCCTCATAATTGTGCTGCAGCGGAGCTGAGCTGTGGGCTGTGGATACATTCTGAGTGCTCCTTTGCTCTGGTTCTGTATGATGTATGACACTAGAGATTAATTAATTGAATATTTTATTTAACAAAAATGAAAATAAATTAGTAAGCAATGTACTGCCTGGCCTGAACACCCAGTAGGAACTAGTAGTTTTCATTATCCCTCAAGAAATCATTGACTATTTTATGTGATGCAGTAATGCATTATTCATAGACAATTTCATTGGTAACGTTATTGTGGGATTCTCAATACAGCAAGAATGTACATAAAGACATGAAATCCTAAGCAAGAGAAAGACAGGTGATCTTCCATAAAAATGAGAATGTATAATGCATATTCATGCACACAGAGTACCACAGTTCTTCATGGAATCACGCAAATGCCTGATCCTGGTGGTGAGCCTTATGCTTAAAGCATACCTGCTATTACACATTATAATGCACTAATCTCACTCCGTTTCTTAATGATAGACTTTAATATCTCCCTGAAATGTTGTTCTCTGCCTGGAGCTGGGTATTTTCAGTCCCATTGTTAGCAATGCACCTGTATTTATTACATGGATGAATGCCTGCATTCCCATCCATTTTATTCACCAGGCTTGGGAGATAAGAGTATGCACCTGGAGAAATTCATCTGTGTAGCTTCAAGTCTCATCTTCTGCAGTGACAGGACACAGCACACAGAATTGTGTACCCCATGCTGTCATCTGAGGGGAAGGACTCAATTTCATGGTATCTCTGGCAATGTAAAGTGGTTCAGAGACATTTGTTCAGTCTCCTCCTGGTGTGAAGATGCATAACTTTTCTGGATCAGGGAATTCCCCTATTATCATTTCAGACCTTGTCATCAACTCTGCCTTTCCTCTTCCTTGAGTTTCGGGTTTCCCAACCTGAATGCTAAATCCAAGGCAACTTCTTGTCTTGCCACAGCAGCTTTTTGTCAGCAGTGTGCTTCCTTCTAATCCATGGTTCTGCAGGCATTGTGAAATTGAGGAATAAGCCTTTGTTCCAATGGTAGCAGGTAGCACTGCTACTTAATTCTTCCACCCCAAAGCACCACCCAGCTGGCTTGGGCCCTGCTACAAGGGATGAACTCAGCTCTGCCTCACCCACTGCTGCTGCACAGGCTTAGCACAAGTTCTTGTCTGCCTTTGGGGACCTTGGCTCTGTCACTGTATTATAAGGATATAGGGATTATAGCTCTGGAGCTGCTGCCATGCCCATTATCAGACTGCAGTCTGTCTAAAGGCGGTGGATCTTGGATTTCACATCAACAGTAAAGGTCTAAAACTGTCACTGTATCCTGCACAGTGTGTCCAAACTGTGATCTTGTGGGATGGACTCAGAAACAGAGACTTTATGATGCTTGCACTGAGTGCAGTGTAAAAGCATATTGTGTTAATCCTTTTCTTTTTGTTCTATGTCTTATGGTTGTCCTTGAAACCTTGCAGGAGGTGTTGTTATCTAACTGGAATATGAGAGCTTGCTACACTGCACTGGGGTCTTTTACCATTTCATAATTTAAATGTATGTTTGTTCCTCTTTAATTGAAAAGTTGTTAGGAGTGAAAGGTTTGTGTGTCTGAATTGTTTGAAGGCTGCTTTGACTTTTGGTTGCCGAGGAAACTGCTTTAATGTAGAATTGTATTCCAGTGGCTTCAGTCTCTGTTCTGTTATGGTTCATGCATTCCTTATGATGGGAACTGTTTCAGTGGGAAACTGTTTCCAACTAGTTTAGTCCCATCTGGGTTTGGCATATCTAAAAAGCACTGAGGGGGCTTCAAAGTTCAGCTGGCACTGAAATTTCTAGGCCAGTTCTATGTTCCATATGGATCCAGGACTGGACTGGGCACCAAAACTGCTGACTTGTGACTTTGGAATGCATGCACCACCATGTTACCCAGTATTCTGACTCATATCCTCAACTTCTTGTATCACTCTTTTGCTTGTTCATACCAGTGGAGCATGCACCACCAATATCGTGGTTTACTGAGTGGTGATTGCATGATTATAATGGAGAATCTTCACATTAAAGCCCGTATGAGGATGGGAAAACTGCTTTGTACAGGAACTGATGAAATCTTACATGAATAAGGCAAAGGAGGTGGTGGGTCTACAGGTCTGCAATCCTTGTCCCTCTCATGCTCGAGGTGTTGGAAAAGAGAATCCATCTCTTAGAATCTCATGTTGAGACTAGGATGCCTCTTTGCTCTCTTTTCAGGCCACTGTGCTGTCCCCAAAGATGGGTGACATTGGTGCATAGGATCTTCCATCTGTAATTTGGAGCTGAGCCATCAAAGTGTAGAGTATGGATTTGCTGAAGTCCTTGGAAATATTAGCTTGACTCTAGTCAAATCATGGGATTTTTAGGAATGCAGCCTCTGTCTTGGCTTCTATTCTCATTGTTCCTGAGGCTGGGATAAAAAATCCACGTAACTTGACTGGACTCCTCCAGCAGCAGGGCCTCTCTTCTCACAAGCTGTCAGAACTGCAGAGCAAACAGATGCTGCTGCTGCTCAGGGGCAGGAGGACACAATTAAACCCAGTTCTGTAGGGAAGGCATTTCCTTTTCACAGGCAGGTATCAGAAGGTTGAGTGGTAGACACTTCTTGACCCCACTGCAGCATTTAGCACACTATCTGGAATGGTGTGGCAAGCCCATTGTAGTTCAGGCACTGGGCTGAGGAAATAGAGAGGAGGGGGAAAGCTCTTCTATCTCAGCAGCTCAGGCATCTGCCAGCCAGAAGCAGCTTCAGATCATGCAAGTTGCAGAAGTGCCTTTCACCAAGAGTTCTCTCCCATGTCAGGAAAAGACAAAGCTTATCTACAGCAGTGCTTATGGGGAAAATAGCTTATAAAAAAAGTGTATTTTCTCCTGGAGGCACATCCTTATATACCTTTTATGTGGAGCATGAATGCCTTAGTACAGAGGAAGAACTCACTTCAATAGCAGGTTCTGCTGCGCAGCAAAAGGCCACAGCTGCATGGACCTGAGCCTCCAGCCTAGAAGGGGAATTGCACATCAGCTTTGGAGGCTAATAAAGGCATGACCTTCTTGCTTAATGAAAGAAGAATTTCCCAGGAGATGCTGTTCCCTGCTGGCTGTTTTACCTTGTCCCAGCCACAGGCCACAGTCCAGCCCCTCCTTTGCAATCAGCAGCCCTTGAGTTGTTACTTGAGCACCAGTTGTGGGAGGGAGGAGGTCTGGCTGGATGTGGAGCTCTGCGTGAATGATCAGGAAATATTTGTCAAGCAAAGGGGTCAATAAAAAAGCATTTTATTGCAAAGGAAGCATAGGACATGAGGAAGTTCAGCAAAGAGAATTCTTGAAGGTGGCTGGGAGATGTGGATGATGAGCCCTGTGTAGCCAAATGCTTTCAATGTCCTGGAGTTTGTGCCATCAGGAGCAAGGCAAGGAGGCTTCAGGATATCTGGGCCATTTTTTCAGTCCTGGTAAAATATAATAATTACTACATTGAATGAGTTTTGGAGGTTCAAGGGCTGAACTGGACCATAGGATTGAGTCATTTGGAGAAACCTATGTGAAACTGATATACCATTTTGATTTCATTGCAGTCCAAATAGTTCCTGAAAGTGAATTGATTTCTGGGCTGCTATTTTGGAAGCAGTGGGGGAGAAAAATCTTGACTAATGTCAAAACATCCCATTTTGAATCTACAACGACTCCATTTGGTTGGAGGGTTTTTTGTTTGGTTGGTTTTTATTGGTTTATTTTTTTCTGTTTTTTTTTAATGACATCGTTGTTATACTGCAATGTATAAATGCAATCTAATTTATTCCATAGCACAATGTTAGATCAGTCCAAAGCAATTATTTCTCTCCTAAAATGTCATGTTTAATTTTGCCTGTTAATGAATTTAGAATTGGAAATCTCAAAGCTGTTGATGAAACCAAATGTTCATCATTTTTTTGGACAGCTCTGTTCAGGTGCTCTACATTTGGCTGTGGTAGAGTCACTACATAGCACAGACTGTAGTGTCTTCCTCCTACCCTGAATCTTCACTGGTTGGGGTGAAATCATTTCAGAAAAGAAAGGCTTTTTCCTATGTAAACTGTGAAGTGGAAAGGAGTAGTAATTGTCATCAAGTTTTCCAGGGTCTGCTACAGTACCAATTCAGGCCACGTATCTTGTAACAGGCATTAACAACAACTGTATATATAATAAGTTTGACACATTTGAGTTCTAAAAACCTTAAACCCCAGGGATTCAAGCCAACTTCATTAAAACGATGGAAGAAAACGTTAGCAAGTCATTTTAAATGGTGTTGGCATATATACACCTTCTGACTTGAATCACTTACTGTTGTCCCAGTAATTCAGTCTGGGTTTTCTGGCGCACTGTGTGAATGTAAGGAGAAAGTGGTAGAGTTCCCTTAGACTCCCACTGATGCTTTGGCTGTTATCTTTGCAGTACTGCTCCCTCTGTGTGTGTATTTATTTTTATTTATTTATTTATAATCTTTTATATGTCGGGAAAAGCTTGTATTTTTTCATATGCAAAGGATTATAGAGCACAAACTCAATTTTTAATGCTTAAGTCTTTTTAGGTATTTTACATCCTGGTTGCTATGGTAGGTAGTAGGGCTGAAATAATTCTGCTGTCTGGACATGTATAATCGTCTGTCTAACAGTTTTTGAAGCTGGTGGCCAATTTCAATTATACTTTGAAGAGAAGCAGAGGTGTCAGAGGGACTGGACTCCTACAAGTTTTTAAGGATTAGTGGCTCATAAAGGAGCACAGTCAAGGAAAGCTAACCCTTTGTTAGACTGCAGGAAGAGAATACAGAAGAAACTCTTTTGAACCTGATTTACTAGTTCCTATTGCTCATTCAAATTATTCATTTAAACCTGAAATACACCTAATTTATACAGAGAGCAGTGTGTCTACACGTATTTGTCTGTTATACACATGCATAATGTTCGCTGAAATCCTTCCAGAAATTAATTGTGCTCCTCCTTGCTAAAAGCAGAACCTCAGCTCCATCTGGTGGCTCTGTGATTGGCAAAACAAAACTAATGGAATAGATCTCGTCTGTGGTTTTGCATTTTGTCTAGGGAAAAAACATAAGCATAGAACCAAGCACACAGATAAGTGTTGACTCCCTCGAGATAGATTTTATCTAGAACACAGAAGGCCCTTATCTTTTTATTCCTTTCTTTAAGGAGAGTTGTTTTTCTGAACTTAATGCCTTTAGAGATGAGGGATCTTTTTCTTCAACCATGAGCTAAAAACTATTTAGGAAAAAGGGGGAAATTTCCCTCTATCTCACCTCTGTCTCTTGAGAGCAAAAGGTGAAGCTTTATGAGAAAGGTCAAATATTATATCTGAGTTGCAATGTCTTCCTGATTTATAGCTCTTGTCATGTGACCCCTGGAACAAAGCTTCTAGCCAGCTCTAAAAACCAGAAATACTCATGGACTGGTATAGCTAATTCTTCACTAATAGCACATTTTGATAAAAGTCACTGCTAAGAAAAGGTATTTTCTTCCTTCAATGCTTTTTCTCTGCTTATATTAGAAAGGCATTGGGCCTAGATTTTCTGTTTTGTAGCTGATTTGTAGTAAGAAATTATTTTTATTCCAAGTGGGACAACAAAAAAAGAATTCTGAAATTAATTTTTCATCAACAATTAGTGTTAAATCTGGCAGAGTTTTTGTTTTTATTTTGGTCATGTGTTTTTAAAAGAAAAAAATTAGGGCAATACTAAAAATAAAAAGAAGCTGCTCTGTTCAAACAATAGGCCAGGCTTCACATTTTCAGTAAAACAAGTGATGTAAGTGGATCAAACATCTTTTTGGTGAAAAATAAAATGGCTTGTGGCAGTGAGCTGTGCTGTCTCTGATTTTGCATGAACAGGAGGGCCTGGAAATAGGGCAGTGAGAATTAATACAGGCATGCATAAGGTCAGCTGAAAATTAACTCCTTTGCTCTTTTTCCATTGTGAATTGATACAACAGCACTACTGAAACTCTGGGTTAGCTTGTGTAATTTAAATACATTTTAAATTGAAAATTTTTGTTTTAAAAAGTTAAAATTAAGCAACTTGCTTTCCCTCTGCCTTCCACTGTCTTCTGAACCTGACGAAAACTCAATGACTGTTTAGATAGGCTCAGAAACATGTCTTTAAATTTTAATAATGTGGCCGACATATAATTCTTCACCCCCTTTTGGCAATTAGCAGAATTGGTGGATCATTGTTCAGCTTTCAGTTCCTGTTTTGTGTATTGCATGTAGCCATGAAAGTGGGAAACCTTACACTTAAGGTGCTGGTGAGGAGAAGAGAGGGATTGTGACAGTCTGATGAGAGGAAAGCCAAACCCAACTCATTCAGGAGATACTTGCTGAGAAAAAGAAGCAAGGCCCAACACTGTGGTATGGAAACAGTAATCCAAGATTGGAATTCATTATTCCTTGTCCTTTGGCACAACCTGTCTCTAAGTTTTAGCAACACCCCCAATGCTCTTAGTGCTGCAAGCAGTGAGCAAACCTGAACGTACACAGAGGAAGAATGGAGAAGGGTGGATCAAGGCATTGTGAAGTGAAGCAAATACAGCCAGGTAGAATGAACTTATGAGTCAAGAGCCTGAGTAAAACCAGCACATCCTGCAGGCAATTTTAATCCTTAAGATTCACATTGTTACAGGGGTGCCTTCACTGAGGTCTTCATGTGCTCCTGGCTTATGTTGCACTCACCCATCGCTAGGCATTTGGCAGTGGAGCAGTTCCATATTCTCTCCTTTTTACACATTGCACTTCCCCATGTATAGGGAAGAGTTTTATATAGCCACAAAGAGTTTTATATGCCTTGGTGACATTTAATCTACATACTCTCCTCTACTTCTCCGTTTTCCTAATGAACAAGCTGCAGGCTGCATATTTTGCATACATTAATGCTTTGTCACTTCGAACTCGAGGCAGAAGACTGTTCCAGGCAGAAATACCATCTTCTTCCTGTCACAAGTCTTAATACAGGAGAATATAAAAAAACACAGCATTTGGAACCTTTTAACAAGTTTTAAGCAGCACAGGGTGTTTTCCTGTCTCATCTGTTTATAATAATGCTTAAGATCTTAAATGAGAACTGTTTCTCCATGTGGGAAGCACAGAGTTCATTAATAATTAAATACAGCCTTTTCCTAAGCTGTGTACAGTCATGATAGACTGTGTCCAGGAAATGTTCATCCTTCTTACCAGGAATTGGTGCAAAAATCACCAGATAGGACCAAGGTTACACAGTGGTTGTGTCAGAAGGGAGATTTAATCTCTGCTTCCAAAAATAAGAACATACACACATAGGCAAAGTGTAATAAATTGCTTAAGATTGAGGCTAACTGAAACAAATGTGTAGTTTTTTTGGTAGTTTACTGCCAGGCAGTTAATGTAAATGGTGTGCTCCAGAGAAGGGAGATGTGCAAAATGGTTAAGCAAAGCCTATGTGACAAAACTATTCCCCCATTTCAGCCACTTGCGCCTTTAAGTGGATGCTGAGTGCATGTTTGAAGGATGGCATCTGCAAGATAATATTTTCCCAAGAACAAACAAACAGTCTTGTTGGGGAGCAAAGCTGTTCAGTGTTTTCTATTCCACTCATGAAATGGAGGTGAACTTCTCTGGCATTTGTAGAAAGAAACAAGCCCAAAGGACACAAGGGAGCAATCATACTTGCACATGTTTGTGTTCACATTCAGGTGCAAGTGGGAATTGTGGTATAAGGAGGTCAAATATTGATCTGGGGAGCACAGACTTCTCAGGACAAGCTGGAAGGATCCACAAAAAAAAAGCATCACAGCCCATGGGGATCCCTTGGCTTTCCCCCACTTCTGAGCAGCCCCATTTCTGCTTCAGAGCACAAGATACAACCCCTCCGTGTACTTCTGTGCGCATTTTCAATGTGGCAATAAGGAATAAGGCTCTCTATGTACAGAGGCAGGAATTGTTGAGGGAGCATTCCATGCTGCCTCAAAAAGGGCACTGACTTACAAGTTCACCATCACACATCCCCACAGAGACCCTGAAATGTCAGATCTTTAAGGACACAGGAGACCTAAAATATTTATTTTAGAAGTAAAGTGGCCTTGCCCTACTGATCTGTAAGGAGCATGGAAAGGATGATGACTTGACAGGTAGATAAACACACAGCATACACCTCCCAAAGCCCCTTAGGGATCATCAAACCTTTTTTTAGTGGTAGGGAAGCCTTTTGGGGGGTTTGGCTTGGGTTTTGGGTTTAGATTTGGTTTGGGGTTTGTTGCAGTTTTGGTTTTTTTTCAGGGAGAGGGGTTCATTTGTTTTGTGCAAGCAGAGAAATGGGCAACAAATAGCCAGAACTGTGTGTTCATAGCATGTCTGTAGCATCACCACCTTTTCTGCGGAGATTGCAGTGTTTGGAAGCATTCCCTTAGAGCAACTCACTAATAATTATTAGCTAGGGATCACAGGGTCCCTCTGGCAGAGGAGGAAGTATTCACTTTCTCATGTAGTAGTTAGCTAAAACCTGACCTTTTGATCATAGTTTGACCAAAAAGGATAAAATCAATCATAAAATGAATATATATTCCCAAATCAAAACGTGTTTCCTAACTGGCAACTTTTTCTGCACTGCAGTAACAGCTTTCAACGTGCTTGATGCAATTTTTGCGCGTTGCAATTTGGTCTGTGGAGTTCTAATGGTGGTACATGAGGTGATATTGATTTCAGGCTTATTTTTCTCCTTTGCTGTTTTTCTCAGTCACCTGCTATGGTGTCTGAATCTACACACATAAAATGAAGTGTCACAGCCATGGCACTGTCACTGCCTCTGAGCTCCTCTCCTTTGATGTTAAGAGAGCCTGCAGAGCCCAGGCTCCTGGCTAAGCATCAGAAGGAAGTTGCTTAATGCAGGCTATCTGAATAGCCTTTTGCTGCCCCTTGTCACCGCCTGCAAGGCTTTCTTAAAGTCACATGTTTGCTTAACAATGACATTTTTAGAGGAATCTTTAGCAAGGACCCAGTGGAATTCAGATTGGGAGCGTCTCTGAATACGTTGATTTAAACACATTGTAGTTTTATGTAGATATAGAGGACAGTTGTAGTGGTAGTTTGGGGATGTCTGTCTCACTGGTTGCCTGCTCTGTGAAGCTGTTTGCACTGCACTGGGTCAGAACAAGAAATATGACAGTGGATGTAATGAAAATATCGGGAGCTCTCATTAGGGCTGGCTGACCTTTCCGTCTGAGCCATGGTTCTGCAGCAGGTTCCATTAGAAACAAATGTCCAAGGAACTGTTTAAAATAAGTGGTCACTTAGTTTAAGTGACACAGTATCAGCAGCAGTATCCCTCTGCTTCATAAGCAGCCTCACACAGACATTTCCCAGTCCATAAAAAAGTAATTTTTCAGGATCACAGAAATACCAATACTGGCACAAGGAAGATGATTTTCCACTATGGTGAAAAAATTCACATGCTTTATCTAGCATTAATTTAATCAAAATATTAGACACGCCAAGTTGATAATTTGACCTTGGCTTCTGAAAATTTTGCGATGACCCTTTAGAAAGCTTGGGCCAGAGAAGATAGACGAGACAATCAAATTTATCTAAACTGAGCTTTTGAATTACATTTATTTGTACTGTGCTTGATGAAAAGCTGAATTTCTACCTCCCTTCCTTCCCTGGAAGGGGTTGTTATTTCTGGCATCAAAATCAGTGTTATCATCAATGTCTGATCACTTTGTGTGTGGCAGCCCCATTCCTCTTCTCGTGGTCTACCACAAACACTGCTCTACTCAGAGACCCTGGGGAGGGCAGGACTTGGTGCACAGCTGTAACAGCAGAGACTCCTCCTCAAGGAGGTTTTGATTAAAATCTCGAGGCAAAGTGCTGTTTCATTTAAGGAAAGATAATACCCAGAGGTGATATATTCAGTCACAGCTTAATTGAAATCAAAGAGCAGGCAAAAAAGGTGAGGGAGACAGCAGACAAAAGGTTAAGCAGAGCACCTTGTATCACATGTTCAGCTGTTGATTGTGGAGCATAAGCCAAAAATCAAGTTTTATTGTGTGCCCTACAGTGATTTCTGTGTTCAAAATGAAATCAGTAAAACAGGCACTTGTTTATCTCCATAAGTTATTGCAGCATGTGTGACAAGAAAATAAAGAAGTCATGACGTATTATTAGTGCTTTCTTTTTATTGATTATTGTGTTTCTTTAGCTGCAGGAAATACTGGAGAAAATTTATGGCTCCAACCTTTAGTTTAAAAATTAGTGTAATTGTTAAGCTGTGGAATTATGAACATCTGCTTGTCGAACAGTTACAAAAAGACAACCTTTACAAAAAGCACCTAATATTCTGCTTGCATCAGGACACTTCCACACAATAACAAGAGCTGATCAGCAAGAGTAATAATCTGCTTTAAAAGGAGAATGTAGATGACAGTAAATAAGAACTGTTGAAACAGGCAGTGCAAGGCACATAATGAGGGTGTTTCAAAGAGATTTGCAGTAAATACAGGGGGTTTTTTAATAACATGATGTTTACAAGTTCCTCTCACTTTTTACTCCTGAGTCTGTCACAGTAATTCCACTGGCTTAGATGGCACAGTAATCAAGTCAAGCCTGATGAGAGTTAGATTTCTATTTTAAATCACACTCACTTCATCCTCCTAGTCCACTTTTGCTTGGAAATGTTTCATCCACAGAATGCTGTGCTCTTCTTTCAGAAGAGTTAAATAGTGGGGGCAGTGGCTTTTCAAACAAGCTGTTGGTTTACATCAGCCTTTGTGGCTGACACTTTATCTGTCCATAAATTTTTAGGCTGCCATTACAGTGCTGTTGTGTCTTTAGGGGAGTGATGCTTCACTTTACCCCATCCAAAGTATCTTCCCTTTGCATCTGCCCAGATTCAGAAGAAACTATTTAAAAGAAAATACTTTTAAAGGTTGTTTCTTGTTTATTGTAAGATATTTCTGTTCCAAAGGCATCTTTCATCTGATGATTAGCATCAAAGCATTTTGTAAGCCTTGATCCTTTAGCTTTCTCAGTAGTCTCAAGGTATTCTGAGAGAAAGGTTTTGCGTAGCTCAGAGCTGAAACGTACTTCTTAGTGGCACAGAGCAAGGTGACACAGCAGCTTGGGCCAGAACTAAAAAGACAAGTGATGGTTGGCTAAAACTGTGAGAGGAAGCTGATGTGGAAAATGGAATATATGAGTTCTTCACATGCAATTCACCTTCATCTTATTTTGTCCATAAAGCTCTGGAGGGAATAAAGAACTGGGCACTGAGCAGGGATTGCAGAAAACAATGTAGAGCTTGAAAATGGAGGTGTAGATGAAAAACAGCAGTACTTAGTCGAAGGTGAGAGCCAGCTTATGGGAGGCCAAGGGCTTGGAATGCTCTGTCATGGCCAGCAGATGCATTGGATGAGCAGCACCACAGCTGGGATGTGTGGTCCTTGAAAGTCCTCCTTGTAGCTAAGAACCAGGAAATCCAACAAAAAACAGGAGAACTTCTGAGGATCTGGTAAGGCAAGCCAGCCAGGAAGGGAAAAAGCAACTGACCATCCTTTGTCAAAAGGGATGTGGCCAACAAAGCCATCCAGTTCTGGCCAATACCAGTTTTTTCTGGTACAGGAATGCTGAAAAACAGTTATTCAGTGTTAGCTATAACCCTCTGGGATGTTTACACATGCTCTTTATTTCACACTAAGAAATGGTCAAAAGATTATTGGAGCCTTTCACTGTAGAAAAATTGAATGAGTGCCCAGTCTTTGCAAGAAAGGACAGATGCTACACCTTAGGTGTAGCAAATACCATCCAGTGAATCACCAGTTCCTGCTTTTCAGAAGTGTTCAGCACCTCCACCAGGGATAATGGTTTAAAGAACTCTGTAGAGTGGCTTGGAACTCTTTGGGAACAATCTATTCCCCAAGCATCATGAAGAGATGTGCACAGGGTGAGCTGGCAGAACATGCTCTGACCCACTACAACACAGACATGTGTCTCAGTCTTTAGTAGCTAGCTGTCAGTCCTTAAAGATGATGCTGAAATGGAAAAGGATACGGAGCCTGGGAAAATAATGGCCAAATTTGTTTAACATACTTTACAGCAATGGTTATGTCACATAATTTTAAGTAAATCTTGTTCGTTAGAGACTGGATCTCTCCATCCAGTGCTGTAGAAGCCTGAAGGAATCACAAGGAATTTGTCTAATTGGCATCATGGATGAAGGCTGCTGAAGCATGGGGAATGACCAGATCTTCTGCACCGGTAATGATCTTATTGCCATAGTTACAGTTGTCTGACTCTCCCGCTCCCTGCAAGGTGACAAATTGCATTAAGAATATTTGTAAAACCTTGAAAGTCTCACCTAGGGTACAAGTAGTTGAACAGCTGCCTTAAAAGCCAGTTCTGCTTGTAGTCATGCCCAATCCTGCTTCAGCTGTGGGGGAAGCCCTCACTGTATGTAAAATTAAAACATCTGTACACTCCTTAATCCAGGCACTGGCACCCCAGGGACTCCTTCAGCTTTGTGGATGCTGAGCAGGCTGAGCCCTGTGGAGGGCTGTGAGGTAAAGCAGAAGTTTCTCATGAGAGATCCTGCCTAGAGAAGGGAATAATCCTTGCAAACCTGCTCAGGTCAGGAGCCTGGGTTAGGACAGGGGCACTGACATGAGAGTGAGTTTGTGTCGACTTGTCTTGGCAAGGCTGAAATGTCTTTTCTTTCCATGAGATGAGAGCGTTCATTCCAGCCACCCATGAAATTTAAGCCATCTTTGATTTCCCATCAGGAAGCTGTTCTTTTTCCTGAACAATGCTTCTTCCAGAGCTGCTCCTCCTGAACAGTGCAGAGGTACAACAGCATAGGGTGTAAGAGCCAGAGCAAGGGCTCATCACTCTTAAGAGCCTCAACTCTTGTTCTGTGAATTAAAGAACTGAAGTCTCAAAGGAATATGGTTACTAACTCACTAGGGCACTTTTAATGCCAGGTCATATTCCAATCATTAATATTTGTATCCTTTTTTTTTCCCCCTCTTCATCTTGTTAGCAAGCAACAGTAGCTTCTTTTTCCACTTTTTCCATTTTCAGCCCCTCTTGTCTCAAACTGGGTTGGTAAACAGGGCGGCCTGACTGAGTCAGGTGCCTCACAGGTATTAAGATGAATTTTCCTTTCCAAGGCACTTTGTCTCAATTTCCTGGCTTGTTAGGATCTGTGTGGTGTTTTGGGTGGTTTCAGTATTCTCTGTAATCCCCTGTCCATCTTTTTCCATGGAAAATGTGAGGATGTCATTGTCAGGCATGCACAGCAGCTAGACTGCCAGACATTTTTGCATGTATCTTCTCCTTATTTTGCAAGCTGACTTGATAAATTAAGAATGGGTTTCACACAAACAGACTTCTGAGGCGTCACTTAGTACAATTAATGGGATGGGCAGAGGGTCTTTTTATCAAGAACACTGTCTTTGTGTTCATCTGCCATCTCCTTTTACAGACTCATTTAAGGTGAGTTTGAAAAGTGCTCAAGGTTTCAGGAGAAGCATCCATTTGAATCTTTTAATTGAGGCCAGGAGAGCGGAAGCAGCAAGCAAACTTGAAACTCTGGAAAGGAGAAAAATTTGTCAATGGGTCTGAGACAAGCCTTGTTGCAAAGGTGCACAGCTTTGGAGAGAGGCAGGGCACGTCTTTTTCTGACAGTTTGCTGTGACTTTTGTGATGGAATCAGCAAACCTCTCCCTCCCTCTCAAGCACTGAGTTTCCCCTCTGAACCATTGCTAAGCAGGGCTCTGAGGGCACAGCAGCTTGCAGAGGGGGAATTTTTCAGTATCTCATGGGAAATGTAGTCCACCTAGGAGCCCTTGACTTGGAGAGAAACCCTGACACAGAAATACCCATGAGGAGCCACAATGGTACTCCCAGTTATGTATCAGTGGCACCTGACAGTGTTCAACTTTCCATTAAAAAAAAAAAAGAAAGGAAAAAAACTGCTCTTTTTCGTGAAAATGCTTTTCTATATCTTTCTTCCAAGCCTTTGCCTACATATTTTGCACAATTGAACCTGATTATTCAGCAGTGTGGAAGGGATGAACTCTGCATCTGCCCAACATGCTCCACACTAACTGCATTAAGCTCGCCTCCTTGGCTATATGAATGAATACTTTGAACTGTCACCTGTAGCCAATTTCATAATGGCCATTAATAACGTCTAAAAGTACATGTGTATGGAAAAAGGAGGGAAGCAAGCACTCTCCTTTAGGTGATTGGGCAGCTGCATTATATCTGCATTGTCTTGGCAAAGTTAGCACTTTCCTCTGAAACTCTGGGTTGGGATATTTTTCCTTGTTGGGTGAATTGACAAAGATTGTATCAGGCATGACTTAGAAGGCGTTGGATCAACAAAATACAAGGACTCATACTGCATTATGCCTTTCACAAGTTGTTTGAACAATGGGTCAATTCTCAGTTATCAATAGTTTGCAATGAGAGATCAGGCTGTGGTCTTTGATATGGTTTTCAAGTTGACCCCTACTGACTCAATGGTGCATGCAGAGGATGTCTGCAAACACATCTTTGATTTTAAGTTATAACCTGTAGAAAATAAAGCCTCCATGCCAAATAAATTATAGAATACTTTATTTTACTTAATCTTGCCCAGCAAGCTAAAATAAACATGCATCCTTAGATGTACCAGTAATTCATGTAACATGATAATTACTCAGTATGCAATCATTACATTTCCAATAGCATTCATTACCCCAACAGCTCTCAGGCATTTCTGCAGCAACACTTGGCTTGTAGCTATAATGATATCATTTTGCAAGTATCTGAAGGCATTTTTTTTGCTCTGACTAGCATTGATTGCATTTCATTTACCTTTTTGCCTCTGCTATTGTTTATTGGCGAGAGTTTATCAATTAGCTCAGTCAAGATCCCAACAAAAACTACACTTTCACCCACTGAAAATCAATAAGGGAACTCAATACCTCTTTCCCAAACCCAATAAGGAAGCAGCAAATAAAGTGTTCACAGCAGATATGTGCACAGGACTTTGGTTGAATAGTTTATCTGATGAAAAAAATTATGGTTTTAGTTGACTTTAACTACCTACCAAATGCAGCCTGAACCTGCAAACAATTTGTTCCTGCCTTGCCCTTTTGCTTTTGCTTCAAAATACTGAAATGAAGACGGTGTTTTCAAAGAGGAATTATTTTGATAGTTTAGAAAACATCTCTTAAAATAAAAGTTATGGAGATGTGAAAATACTACTATTTTTGAAGGTTAAAACTATGCTAAAACCAAGCCACAACATTGTGTGTGGGGACAGGAAGGAAGAGCAGGCAAGCAGGTTATGCTGCTCAGCTCAGACCAAAGCAACCACTCTTTGCTTTCACTTCCAAGTGACTTTGTAATTGTCCTTTTGACCTCAATGGACATCCTTTCCTCATGTTTAAAATGGGAGTCCATCTGGAGTATATTTTTGGGGACATGGGCTAAAGCCCATTTGTGCTTTTCATGATGAAGCTAATTGTAGTGCCCTTCATAGCAGAAAGCAATCAGAAATTATTTTGTATTTTAGCTTGGTGTGAAAAATTCAAGAGGAATATATCTGATGATGAGCTAACTAATTCTAATGCAGAAGCAGTAGGTGTTTTCAGCAGAGCTACAGCAGGATCAGCTTTCAAATGCCTTTTAGATATGGGCAATAATTCTTGCTCTTTCATACTACTGTGGCAGCTAGAGGCTTCCAGCCAAGCCAGGATCTGGTATCCTGTGTGAAGCTGTAGTGTTTGTGCACACACTGCAAGACATTCCTGTCCCAGAAGATGTGCTAAAATAAGCAGATAAGACAAAAATACTGTGAGAAAGGATTTTTTTTTTTTTTTACTTGTTCAACTGATGAAGATAGGGGAGAAGTTAAGAGATACTTCCTGATTACACATGAAGTTGCAAGCACAGCCCTGAGGCAAACATTGGTACTTTCATTTCCAGTAGGATACTTTAATCTTGTATCATCCTTTCTGTGCACAGGACCCAGAACACAGCAGTTGGAAAACATTGTGCTTCTCATATTTTGAAATGGTCCAGAGCAAGCAGCCATTTTTGGCATAACAAAACTGCTTAAGGCTTGTCAACAATTAACATCGTGTTTAGAATGGAAAACATATATTTTTAAAATCTGCTTCACTCTGATCAGATTAGAAAATAGTGTCGAGGCAATTAAGGGAAAATAAAGAAGGATGAAACTGCTCTGAGAGTAATGGAAAAATAATTATCAGTGTGCCAGCCGATGGCGTGTTGTCCCTGCAGGAGGCCAGAGGAGAAACATCTATTTTCAAAGTGCTTTTTGGGCCTCATCCTACATCATGCTCAGCTTGCTCAGTTCCCATGCAATGTTGATAGAAACTAGAGGCACCCAGCACCTCAACAGCTGCCCTGAGCACCTTCCAGGATCAGCCCACCATGGACAAGAGCAGTTTGTGCACTGGCAATGCAAGCAACACAAAGGAGTTGAAAACACAACAAAGGAAAATAAAATGTGTTGGAAAATTTTCTTGTTAAAGATGATGGGTTTTAATTGTGATTTATTAACACGGTTGCTGCCATGTTTCCAGTGATTGCTGTTTTGGAAAAGTGTCTCCTTGGATGTGCTGACAGAGTTGTGTCTGTTTATGGTGAGAGATCTCCACAAAGCAGTTCAGTGAGACTGCTGGTATGCTGGAAAGTGTGTTCAGAGGGATTTTCTCCAGATCTTGGAGAAAAGCCCTCTGAACTTTGGTGAGGAGATTATCATTAAGAGACTTTGTCCTGCTCACAAGTTACTCCTAGGAAGGGGAATTCAAAAGAAAACCCTGATTGTAATGAAAACTTTAGGAATGTTTGCATTTGCTTTCATGGCCTTTTGTTTACAAGCTCTTGCAGCAGCAGAGGTTCTGTGGTGGGAGCTAGCACAGACGCACTTTCTTATGGCAGAGGAAAGAAAATAGTGAATTCCATTAAGCTGTTGGATTTTCTTCTGCCTTGCTGCTATTTAGCAAAGGTAAATGCATTGTGACCATCAGGGGCAGTCATATGCTCTGGCCTGTGATATGAGCATTTATCAAATGGTTCTGAAGTCTTCCCTTTCTTGACTAAACAGACAATGGCAGCAGGAGGGCTCATGCCTCACCTCTCCTGTACTTTCTAAGTACAGCCAAGGGGAGGAACTTCCTTAATCAACCTCATTGGTGATCTGACTGAAGGTCTTTAGCAAGGTTTATTATTTTCTTCATCTTTGGCCTGAGTTGGTGAGATGGGTAATTAATTATAGTTTATCCATTTGTCAGGATGATTAAAGCAGCTCTGCTGTGTAGCTTGACCTTCAGGTAACCAGAGGATTCTTTTCACTTAACACTACCCTACCACTGCATGAAATTTGTGCAGCCTCTTGCACCTAATATTTTCCTCTGCATTTTTCTGAATGTTTTGTATTCTTCTAGTACATTTGTTTGGGTTTTTTAATCTAGAAAATACATAGAATCATTCTCACTAGGATTGGAAGAATTTCTAAGGCCCACAAGAACATTCATATTGAATATTGTGAGCAGTCCTGTAGGTTTATTAGCTTTTCTACAGATCTACATCCCTTTTATTGAAACTAATATATAAAACTTCCCTGCCTCTTAGTGATTTAGTCTCTCTTTCTTTATTGAAGCTAAAGATAAATCTTTTGTGATCCTACTCTCAGAGGTTTTATTGAAAACCACACTTTTGCTTATAGAGGCTCCTGAGAGAACCAGTTTAAATGCCTCCCAGAGTGGTGGAGGGTACTGAGGTTTTTGTACTGAGACTCCAGACTGATACTGGAAAGGGTGTTCCTCCAATCTTGCTTGTGCTGAAACAGTAAAATAAACTGAGGATATCTTTCAGATTTTGTTTGTCTTTACCTTTACTTGGCTTGAAAAGTCTCTCCATTCCTTCCTCTTTCCAAATTATCTCTTTCAACTGGTCTAACTAGGCAATTCCAGCAGATATTCCTGTTTCTGGAATATCTTCTTCCTTCCTTGGGAAGGAATTTTGATCTTGGATCCTAAATTGCAGTGGTACAGAACTGGCAGCATGATGGAGGACAGGAAGCCTGAAACTTGGCCACCTTCCTTCTGGTGTCCTCTTGAGAAGTGCCTACTATTTACTCCCTGGTGACTTTTCTCACAGCACCATTGTCTGTTAGTTCACCACATGTCAAAGGAAAATGTTCTAATTTAAAATACAATAGTGCCTGGTGCCAATACTGTAATTGTGTATTCACGTTCATAGATCACTTCAGAAAACTCCAATATTTGCCAGAGTAGATAAGTTGTGAGCAAAGATTCCATAAGTCATGAGATTGCCTCAAAATTCTGAGACTCCAGGGTGGGTGGATGTGTATTTCTCTTGGGTATTTCTTTAGGGTTTATATTTTTCAAGCTTTCCCCTGTCAGCTGAAAAGCAAGTCACTTATGAATAAAAGAAAAGCTGAGAATTTCCTTCATGTTAGAGGGCTTCAGGAGTCTCAACTTGAGCATGAAATGTCACTGGGTTTGTAATGAAATCACAGGAACTGGCAGGACTGCCAGCTTTCTCTCCTTTGCCTACTTCTTAAAAACAAAACCCTTTAAAGTTGGACTACTGTTCCTATAATAATTGTAATTAAATATTACTGTCCTTTATTACATACCTCTTATTCTGTGACCTTGTGCAATTATTTTGCATTAAACATATGATTAACAGGAGATAGAAGTGCTTGATAATGATAAGTAGCTGAGCATTTGGTGTATGTCAGGTGTGAGTCCACCTCTTTTTTTTTGTGCTGATGTTTTTTAGCTGCAGTTACACATCTGCAATCAAGCTGCAGTAAATACTTTGAGGAAACTTTTGCATTATTCCTTCCAAAATAGGTTTTTCTCAGCAGCCCAAACTTTGGTAATTTAGAACCAAACACATGCATTGTCCGCACATTTCAAGAAGCAGCTGGATTAAAACCTTTTGGATGAGATTTTAATGAATGACTGTGTTCTCTCACTGAATCAGTGCAGGGAGTAAATTTTTAATGACTCATTAACAAAGTTAATAGTTTTGAAAATCATTACAGTGCGATTCCATTATTTTGGTTTTTTTTGTAGTGGGACTAATGCTCCATGCATCATAGTAATGTTTTTCTTTTGGTGCTTCCAACAAAAGTTGTTCTGACTCAGAGCTTCCTCTAGGAAATGTGTTATGAAAATGGCAATTTAGAAATACTCTGAGATGCTCAAGAGTTGTATTTGGGATCACAATAGACCTACTTGAGGGCCAGACACTACAGCCTATATGGGCCCCTTTAGAAGGAGGTACACACCTAATGTGTTTTTCCAAAAGTCTTTGAGTAGCCTAACATCTTGATTTAAGTATGAATCAGAGGCCAAATTTCTATAAGCACTCTATATAACCCTAAAAGCTGCCTAGATTTTTTTCTTTCCTTCACTGTTTGAAATATTTCAGATGGTCCTAGGTCTGCATTCATATGCCTACTGACCACCAACCTCAGCCTGGCATAATAAGAGATTTATTTATACTGTACATTCCCTTCTAACTACAGGCAGAACTTCCTCTTGGCTATATTTTATGTAGAGGCATAACTTTTATAGGAGCCTTTTTGCTACAGCTGTTGCCATGAAAATCATTCTGTTTCATTCAGTTGATTGACTACTTTGAGTGGACAAAAAAATACCCAAAATTATTTTCTGCAATTTATCTCCCAGTCAAATGCCTGTATAGTCCATTGCCTGCTGAGTGAAGAGAATTTATAATAAATGTTGGCTAACAAGCTTCTTCCTTGCTAACTAGAGCATTAAATTCATTGACAAATGTTGTCATGAGTTGGTTTGTGAGGAAATAAATGGAGTTCAGAAGTAGGAGAAGAAATATGAGGCCACAGAAAGGGACCTGGAGAAATTTGAAAGCTTAACACTTGTCAGCATTAGAAAAGACCTTCGTCCCAACAAAACTATGGAGAAAAATATTTAATAAAGTGAATAATGGAGGTAGTATAGTCCCCCAAATCATACTGAAAATATATAGGGGTTCAGAGATAGCAAAAGGGGTGAATTTAACACTGTGATTCCCATTGATTTGAGAGCTATTCATGGCACTAAATGAGATAAATACAGCTGAATTTACTGTTTGTGAACATTACCTCCCATAGAGTTCATGGCCGGCTACCCAAGGTGTCTGAAAGCATCAGGAGATGGCATTTACTGTTTTGTAGACAATGCCAATATTGAAACCTGCACTCAGGAAACCTTGCAGCTTGAGCCTAAATGTAAAATAAGCATAAGCAGAAGTGACTCCCCCTCTTGCCTATCCAGCCCCAGACAAGCATTTTGTAATTTTGTCCCTTACAAGATTGTTGAAATTAAGGAACATCTTAGCCTACAGCACAGATTTCTGGTGAGGCCTTGAGGTGCTGTTCTGGGGGCATTACATTTCTGAAAGAATTTAAATTTTAAGACACATCTTCTCTATTTTGCATGTTCTCTGCTTTCATATGCATCTGTGTCATGATGGGGACTGTGATCCAGGACATCTTCATGGATTATATTTCCTTAGTCTGCAGGCAATAGACCCTGCAATAGCCTCAGTCTTGAGGCTATTATAATAGTTTTGCAGGGACTAAAGCCTCCTGTCATAAGAGTGAACTGGGTTACTAGCAGAAATTAGGTGCCTTCAAGAACAGGACTGCAGGGAATCAGGGTTTTATGAACCACCATGGTTCCTACCTACCCAAAAACTGCCTGCAGATCCCACCATTTCAGTCAAAAATGGCAAGAAGTTACCCATGTGTCACTTTTCTTCTCTCATTCCT
>NW_005054304.1:6692779-6780211 GCF_000277835.1 Geospiza fortis
CAGGTTTGTTGCCCTTTGACAGGGATTCAGATTTCCTTATCAGTCTCATGGTGGTGGTCCCTAAAACTCAGGGCTGGCACCGCCTTTGCCAGGAGCTGGCATGACTGAGCAGGTCTTCAGGCAGTCTGGTTTCAAAGGAACCAATTTATTTTTTACATTGGAAGTGTCCCCTGATTTTAAGGACAAGAAAGAGATCCATGGAAAAAGAGTGACCGTCACCAAGGTCTAGACCTTGCTAAGCAGCACAGACAAAGAAAGGGAGCCAAGATTTTTGGGCACCAGCCTGCAACCATCAGGCCTGGCTGTTTCTGCAGCTGCTCTGTAGTTTCTTAACAGGTTATTGCTGTATTATTGTAGGTGCTGATACAGGTTGTGGTCAATCTATGCAAGCTGTCATAAAAGTTGGATTTAGGTGCGTGCATGTTTAGGTCAATGCAGAGTGAGAGCAAGCAGCATGTGGAAGGGAGGCTGCTTCATATGTGCTGCCTGTTACTGGATATTTAATTTAAGGGGAGAATCAGTGCTTTGACCTCACCAGAAATCAGTAAACTAAACTGTACACTAGAAGTTCAGTGTAGAACTGTTCTTAGAAATGATAGTGCTGAAAAAGAAAATGAGCTGGTATTATCAGTGCCTCATTCAGCTCTGCAGTATTTTTAATGGTACTTATTGATAATTTATAGATTCTAATTGGTAATTCCCACTTTTAATTATCTTACATTTAGTTACAGCAAATGCTCCCCTTGTTCTTTAATGTAAATAAATTTGTGTGAGCATGTGTTTAATGGCCTCTTTCATATTTTCCTTTTAACCAACACTAGAATTTATTCTGCTCAAGCTAAGCGCCTCCATATTTTTGTGGCAGTTTTCTTATCTATCATTCTTCAGAAAATATCACAGACAAGATAAATGGATTGGCACCAATTTGGTACTTGGGTGATTAATGTCAAAGCTATTTCTAAACCATTAGTTTGTTATACATGGCATTTTATCTTTGTTTAGAAAAAAGATGCACTAAGTGCAGATGCTAACTATAGATTAAGAAAACTTAATTTATTTTGAAATGTAATAAGCTTTGGAGAGGGGATTACCTCCAAAAGTAATGTCCTCACCCATAAGTACTCAGTGTTAAAAATTTTTATTTTAAATCCACTTTTACTCATTAGTTTGAGGTGACTGTCGGTCTAAATAACAATACACTACAGAAACACTGATTTGTGTTTTGTTTAAAAAAAAACAAACACCACACCACTACTCCAAATGCATTGTTACTCCTGCACATCCCCAGCAACTGAGGGGAGTGAAGAATTTGATACTCCAACTCCAGTATCAGGTTTTGTATATGTCACTTCTGACTGAAGATACTTCATCCCCAGCAAAAACAGAAGGCTGTCCTTTAGTGCCTTTTTCACTGATTTAAGTTACATATGTGATTTTATGGCTGTATACAGCCTGGGTAAAGGTTTGGGTCTGGGTCCCGCAGGGCCTTCCATTTTACCAGCTGCAATTTCTACTGAAAGAAGCAAAATTTCCAGCCAGTTCATGCAGAATAAATTTCAATCCTGACTATGTGGCTGATCAGTGGATGTCATGATGGCCAGCCAAGGGTGTCACACATTGCAAAAGGTCTGGGAGGGAATGAGTCTGAGTGATACAAGCTGTGAAACAGACACACACAGTCACTATGTGCAGTGTGTCACCTGAACCTGCAGAGCAATAAAGCAGGGAAATGGAACTATGAATTACTGTGGGGAGGGAACGATGGTCAATAGTGTGATATTAATGAGATTCATGGTATGGATTTCCATTTGCAGCCGCAGTGTTGCTGAGAGAGAGGCAGTAACAACTGTGATGTATCTCATGAAGGTTAGATCTTTGTGCTGTCTGTTTAAAAACAAGTTTTGCACCCCAAATCAGTTCTTGGTAGCTACAAAGTTGTCCAACAGCCCAAAGAGACCCTAGTCCTTGATTAGCTGGGAAATTGAACTTGGAGTGATGTCCATGGCAAACCAGTGCTATGGTTTGGAATAGCACACTGTATTTTGACTTCTACCCTTAAATATTAGCTTTCCCTTCTGTATTGGGTCTAAAAATACTTTCATATTTAACTCTAGGGGATTAAAATGGCTTGATTCTTGAAAGTGTTCTCCTAGCAGCAGCCAGGGAGATTGGAGAAGAGTGCCAAGTAACTTGAAGACATATAATTAGCACTGTCAAGCACATTTCCCCAAGGATGGGCCTCTTTAAAAGCCTTGGTTTCCAGGAATCCCTACGGAAATCAACTTGTGTGTCCCAAGAACTTTTGCAAATTAGGCTGCTGATGTTGTCAGTGAGGTATCCTTGTGCAAATTTGGAATGTTGACAGATGTATATCAGGTTTCTGCAGGGATCATGCATGCATGGTGACTCCTGTGGACTTTGGCCATTCAGAGAATGCACAGCCAGCAAGAAATGTTTCAGTGTGTCCCACGGTCTGTCTGCATGTGGCATCTCAGGTCACTGTGACTGAGAAACTTTTTCAATTGAATACAAATAATTTTGCAAAATGAGAGCTAGTGCGAAAGAAAACATAGGAAACACCGTGACAGAGTTAATACAGTAATCTATTCATCAATTACTATTTGAAGAATATGTCAAGTTCATTTTGATTTGTATCAGATGGATCAGCACTGCTTCCAGGAATAAAATCATCATCTTTTTGTTCCTTTTGCTTTCTTTCCTTTCCTGCCCAGGACACATAATCAATATCTATAAATTTCTTCATTTTTAACATTTCAATGTGAATTTTTAAAAAAATACTTTTAGCTAAGTCTTAATAGGCAAAACACTTTTTTCCAGTGATCACCTTAAGGCATGTTGATCTTCATCCCTGCTCAGCATTTGGAGTGAAACCTTCATCTGATAAGAAAGCTAAGAGGAATCAGTGACCTTAATCTCTATGCAGGAACCTCTTTATTTCTGGGTAGGAAATGCTGCAACTTCAGCATTTTCACTAATTTTCTTGATACAAAATTTTAGGGTTTTAATTTAAAAACTGGCAACCAAAACATATTTACCTCACTATATGTGTTCCTGCTTTTGGTAGGAATCACACAATTGCAGTAGAATAGTTTGGGACCTCCCTGCTGTGGGCACAGACTCCTGTCACTCACTACATCAGTTTGCTTAAAGCTGTGTCCAATTTGACTTTGAACAATTCCAATGATGAGACACCTACAATTTCCCTGGGCTGCTTGTTTCAGTTTCTCCCCCTACATTGTAAAAAAATGTTTTCTTTACATCCAGTCTAGCTTTTTGCCCTTTAGACATGGAGATTTTGAGTCTTTGTATTTGCATTGCAAACTTGAGCACATTTAATTAAAATAAGAACAAAAGCATATAAGCATTTCCAATTACTTGGGTGTCATTAATCTTTGGATTAATTTTCTTGGAGCAGCTATAATTTCAATGTAATGCTATTAAATAGTTGTCTGGGGTGTTGCTCCTAAGTAGGGATCTGCTGCAGGAGTGTGGTAGATGTGAGCTGGAGCACAGATCATTGTTTCTCTTGATGGACAAAACCTGAGTCGTGCTTGGCATGCTGGGGTGAGGAAAACAGGGTGAGGAGCATGCATTTGCTGCATTGTGGAATGTAAAACAGAGAAAATAAGAAATGAGAGAGCATGAATATGTGCATGTCTGCAGGTGTACTTGTGTTCACAGACATCCAACTCTAGAACTATTCATTCTTTGTCATCTGGATATGGGTATTCAGGAGATGTAGGAAACACCAGCTGTGAGACAGCCTCAGTTCAGTGCACCTCAGCAGAGCACTTGACCTGTCTACTTTTAAACTGATTTGCTTTTTCCTATCCTCCTTCAATTGCACTGTTCCACTTCGAATGCATCATCAAAAATTCCTTGGAACAGAGAGAGCCTGTTTCTCTCTGGCATGTCAGGTCATTCTTAATTCATGCCATAAGAACTTTTGGGAAAGCATTTGCCTGAGAAGGAGCTGCAAACACATGTGAACCCTCTAGTTACTCAATAGGTTAACTAGGTCCTGTGTTCCATCAATATTTGAAGTTTCCACTGGGTTCAGTTTCTGCTCGGGGCTTTTCCTCAGTGTAAAAGAAGGAGAATGTACTGCAGAGTTGCAGCCTTTCTGGTTGACATTTTGTTCTTGGAGGGGCAGTACTTTGATGTGAATTACATGTAAAAGGCAGGATTGTGACAGTATGCCTTGGGGCTGGCTATCAGACTGGAATGAATGAGAGCATATATGCATTAGCTGTGTGAAACACTGCAGTCCTGAAGTCCATGCTTGTGAGTTTGTACAAGATATACAGCAGGCTTTCTTGGATAAGGAATTACTGAGGTTTTGGACAGGGAGCTCTTATGTGTATTGATAGCTGGCTCTGGAGCTGTACTTGGACCTCCTGGCTTGCACTCTGCAAGAAATTCCATCTAGTGTTTTATCCTGCACGGAACCTGTGATACCACTGAGGCTATAAATGCAAACACAAATGAAAAGCAGGGTGGAACAGTTCTCTGCTGTAATTTGCTGGTCTTTTTGCTGCAAGGGCCGGTGACAGGTCAGCTTGAGGGTAATTCTTTCCTCTTTCCACTATGTGTGTCCAAAGGCAGTCCTCAGCAGTGATAGCTTTTGTGAGAAATTAATTTACTCCTTCCAGTCCCAATGTATGGGTTCTGCAGGTGGCATTTCCTGGCAGTATCTTTTGGGATCTTTGGGGAGGTGGGGTGCCACAAAGGAATGCATTCAAATAGTAAAATTAAAGATCAAATTATCAATGAGCATTTGCTTGCCTTTTTTTTTTTTTTCATAACCCTTAAGTGCAAATACAGACTGTGCTACTGGAGTTTGGGTCTGGAGTGTGGGAGGGCTCATTTATACATCTGTGTGTATGTGCCCCATAAAGGGGTCAGGTCAGCTCATCTCTGGTGGGCACAGTTTTGTTCCAGCTCACATTCCAGCAACCTTCAAAACAGACTATGAAGTTCTAAGCCAAGAATAAAAAGGGGGACTTGAACACTTTTAATTTCTAATTTGATCTGACTTTTTGGTGTATGTGGATGTTTGACATTGTTTGTATTATTCTATGTGTGAGCTGATCAAAGAAGTGATAGATCCCTCACTGTCATTCATGGAGCACAGGATTTTAGGATGCAACACCAGACTTGACAGCTTCTGTGAGAGAAGGTGGGTCTCTGCAGCAGATGGGAATCAGGCTGTAATTTTGATTTCCCCATCCTGGGCCATCAGCCCAAAATGAGAAGGGAACTGCTGCAGGCAAAGGCTGCAGGGACACAAGTTTGCTGAATTAAAAAGGACTGGAGGAGAGATCAGCTGAGGCAGAATGACCCTGCTTTATACCTCCACACCCTTCTTGAGGGGATTGAGTAATGCTTTGTGTGTGACTGAGGTCCCTGTACAGTCTTGTTCAGAGTTTTCAGCTTTGATGTACTGTATTTGTGCTGGATCCTGATAAACTTGTTTAGAGCCATATTGTAAGAAATGTGGTTTGGCTAAAATTCTAGTACTGTGCCAGGTCATGGCTGATCACAACACACTTCTGCAAAGCAAAAAAGATATGGAATCTTTTTAGAAATAAATGGGTTTGATCAAGAAGAGGTTAAAATATACATTTAACAGCATTTCATTTCTCAATTTACAGCGATCTTTTTGAATGGCTTTCAAACAGGCAACAAAATAGAAACAAAAGTCAGGTTTACAGGAGATGTATGATTCCAGAAGTAATTATAGAGAGTGTTACTAAGACAGAGCACCTAAAACAATGCAACTTAATTATCCCAAGATAGATGTATAACAAATCCTCACAAGATTAATTAAGGTCAACAAACACATTGAAAATCTCACAGAGGGTAGAAAAATGGGAAGGTTCTTTAGTCATTAATCCAATTTTAAACCTGAAGGATAGTATAGAAACAAACTCAATAGGAGAGGGAGACAGTAGAAGAATGATTTACCCATGGAGCACAAAAGTTGCAACTTAGAGTTTGAAGGTTTGGTTTGGAGACACTTTGATGACAGTCAGAATGAACTATTTCTACTCTTAACTTTACAAGAAATGAAGATGCAGGTATTATTAGCATCTTTAAAAAAACACAAGTTTGGGGGCTAAAAATACAATGTAAAAAAGTCTGAAAACAGGGATCAATGCTAGTAATCATGTTTGTCTGCTGCCATGACTGTCCTTTGCTCTCCTGCAGTCTGTCCATGATAGTGCCACGATCTGTAGTATCCCCTCTCTCCTATCTCTTTTCTATCAAGCCGTGCCTGGAGATGTGGAAGCTCCTTTTTGTCATTCAGGTCAGAGCTGCATGTTAGTTAAGAGGTTGTGTCTCAGCAGGGGCAGCCACCAGGATTGCTGAGTCAAGTTCCCAGCACCGTGGGGTTCAGGGTCATCTTGGACAAGTGTGTGGCAGCCAGTCCCCTCTACATTTTGGGGTTTTTGCCCTGTAAATTAGCAGTCATGCTATTTGCCATTTCCTGCATGCAGGGTGTATGCCCAATAATGCACTGTGTAGGTGCCAAACCTCTTCACTCAGTTGCTTGGCTGTAAATATCAATAGGGCAGAACACTTGACTTGGTGACCTAAGATGGGCATTAACTCAACAAGTTCTCTGCTGATAGCATTAGAATATTAACTCCTTTAGAAGCTTGACCTTTTAATCACATACAGTTTTACAGGTTAAATAATAACCTTTTCATGTGTAGAAAAGACTTGGGATGATCTAAGTTTTAAAATTCCCAGTGGTGTCTTCAGTGGCAACTTTTCATTCAGCTTAGAGCAATATCCTCACCTGCCCTGGCTGACAATGAAATTCTTTTGGCGAATGAGAGGACATTTTCTTGTGTGTTAAAGTGGACAGAAGCTCTGTCGGATACAGCAATCTGAAAACATCAGTGAGATACTGGATTTATCAGTGTAATGTCACTGGAGAGTTGCAAAAATTCTCACCAGAGTTGATGAGTTAGTAAAGGAAGTACAAGACTGTAGAAAAGCATTTTGATAGGCTGCATTGTGCTTAATGATGTTATATTTTGAATTTGGGAAGGTCACAATCTGATACAGACTTTTAGTGACACTTACAAGGATTTGTGCTTCTAAATCCCCATCAACACACCTCAGTGGCGTCTGGTCCCATTAAAAAACACTGTAGGTCTCAAAATTCAACTAAGCAGGGAAATTTCCCAGGAATGATCTGAGGATCTTATGACAACTATTAATACTTTGAGCTTAAAGGAGCCATTTTTCAAAGGTGTTTTTCACCATTTACCAGCTTCCATTGTTCAGATAAGGACTGCAAAACGAGAGGCTCTTGCAGTCATCACCAGTTTGCTTACCCAGGAACACAGTAGCGCAGCCCTTCTTTTGCAGCAATAGACTCCATATTTTATATATGCAAAATAAGAAACATGTCAAAACAAGGGTTTTCCAGTGGAATAGTGCCATTTCAGAAAGCAGAAACTTCATGGTCACATATGCAATTTGATGCCTTTTTCGATTGGAGGGATTGGAAGCAAATAGTTTGTTGATGTCATTTAAGTAACGTTGAGTTGTTTCTCTCAATTAGTTAAAACATTGAATTTTCATGCTGTTTCATTTAATTCCATTGATACTTTTGTACTGTAACATTCTTTTGAAGCTAAAATGTTCTTTATTTTCTCTTACATTGCTTCAAAGTTCATTTTAAGCATCCTCTTCTCTTTTTAAACAAAAAAGATGCATCTATATGAAAACAGCCTTTTGGTATTTCACAAGTTTGAGAGCATTTTTAAGTATTTTTAAGGTTCACAAGAAACATCAACTCTTGTGCTATTTTGCAATACAAATGCATTTCAAAATGACATAAGATCCCACTGAACAGAAATATTTTCTTCACAGTTCTAGTCAATAAATTGCTTTTGGATTGTTACAAGTACTGACAGGATGTATTATTACTTCTACTGGGTGGTATTTTTTCATTATGTCTTCAGTCTGAGTTCTGTCTAGAATGTGTTTAAGTACTCATTATATTGATCTTGTATCACAGGCTCATTTTTAAAAAAAAAAAGTTATACATTATTCAGTTTTCAGTGATCATGACCACACACTGTATATAAAGGAGGGGGTCAGTGTCTTTCCAAAGAGGGACTTTATGCAATTCCTATTCAGGTTATCCTTGCATTGCACTCTGCTAGTTGTTTTTTGTGGTTTGTTCACTGTTGTTTTGGTTTGGCTTTTTTTTTTTCCTCTGGGTGGCCTGTTATTATTTCTAATCACAAACCAAACAGCTATTCCCATTAGTCAGCCACTGGGGCTTTCTGGGTTTGTTTGTGGAGGGTTTGGTAAGGTTACTCACATTCCTTAGAAAGGGCTGGGTTTTGTCATTCATCTACCTGCCCCCTTGGGATAGCTGGGGTAGTAGATGTGGTGTGGGGGGTATTTCAAAGCTAGTTTAGGCAGCACAGCCAATATCCTGAGCTGACATCCAGGGTTTCTGGCTGTTCCTGGCTGTTTGGATGTGTGCACACTTTGGAGTGTTCTGCAGCCTACAGTCACCTCAAAACCACAGACACCACCCCAACACCTTCATCTGCAGATGGTGTTTGCCCCAGCCCTGAGGATATGACTCTTAATTTCAGTTTTCTTTGACTGCAAACCCCTTGCCTTTGTGAATGACACCTTTGTCTTAGATAAACCTAATCAAATGTCTTTAGTTTCTCAGTGGAGCATGTTATTTACATGCTGACCAGTGCTAGTAACTCTTTTGTACTCTCTCAGATCAAAGATAATCAGGAAAGCACTGAGGCAGAGTGGAGATGCAGTGCTTTACATGAAGCAGCTGAGCAGAACCAACTCTAGGGGGTGGATGTCCACTAAATCTCGGTTCGTAGGTTGTTGGCAGGTTGGCCAAGGCTAAAGCCATAAAAATAACTTTCTTCTGAACTGCTCACACATGACATTTTGATGGTGAGGACTGAGTATTAGCAGTTTTGGAACAGCTTGGTTTCAGAATTGTGTTTTGAAATTTAGTGTTCATGCAGTAATTGTGACTGAAGGCTTCTGGAGTCATTTAGACTTGTGGTCAGCAAAAGCACAGCCTTCCTTCTCCCCCATGCTGCCCCAGTGGTTGATGAGAAGAAAACCTACATGAGGTGTGCTCCAAGTGTACTTTCTACACTTACTTTTGCAATCCTTGTAATATGTCAATATATTTTGGTCATTTTATCAACTGCAATTAACAAGAAAGGATGAATCTGCTCTCCTCTGTGATTCTCAGAATGGGAAGAAATGTCGCAGGTTTGTTTTCTCTCAACTACCTCGGAGCAGTACGACCAGCCAGGCTTTTAGTGAAATGTGTAGCTAAATGTCCAAGCTTCTTTAGATAACCCTTCCCCTGTATTCCTGCTAGAAACTCATCCCCAAGGCTCCTATGTGTCATGGTAGAACACAGAAGAGGGAAAAGAGTGGCTGTGAATGTAACTGTTATCCCTGCTGCACAGAGTATTTGCAATACACCTCTCTGCTGTCAAAAACCAAGCACCAGAGATTATATGCTCCCCAGTTACTGGGAAATTGTTTTCCTATTTATTTTATGCCCTGAGTGCTCTTAAGACTCAGTATCAGTACTCTGCATTAAAGAGGAAGGCTAAAGAAAGATATAGTATTTTGCTGGACTTGTCTGCTGTGCTAAGAAAACAGGAAAACGAGAGCATCGCTCGTATAAAGTCCACAGAACACCATCTCTTATTCCTGAGGTTCTGTGTAGGAGCAAACTGAGTGTAAAAAAAGAAAACCAAAAACTGAAATGTAAAAATAAGCATTTCTAATGATGTTGTTATGGGATCATTTGCCGTTGTGATGACACTCCATCAGCAGGTCTGAAAAAGGTGAAAGATTCCTTGGCCATGCTGGTCCAGATCTTGTATGGCACATTTTCCACTGCAGATGGTCATGTCAGAGCTGGAGGCAGTCAGGACAAAGGAAAAAAAAAAAGTGCTACCCCCTCCCCACCCCACCCCTCCCCAAATTATAGTTTCCAAGGCTACAAAACTGAGAAATAAAATCAAAGGCATGACTGTCATTTGGTGTCACAGAAAATGTTTTGCTAAGTGTTCCAGTAAAGATGATACAGTAATGGTGTCACATTGTGCATTTATGTGTCACAATGCTTTTTACAGTAGCTGTAGACTTTCAGATGCACTCCTTGATAATCCAGCAATTTTATCATCAGGGAGTGATAACCTCTCAGATATGAAAGCTGATGTCAGCGTCTTCTGCCACTTTGATCTGCATGAGCTGATGCCTTGAAAATTAATGAGAATGCTACATGTGAAATCAAAATCAATCTACTGTGCATTCTTTCCTCTCTCTGCCTTTCCAGGAGAGCTGGCAGGGGGAGGGGGTTGGTGAGAGACATGCGTTATCAAATCTGAAGCATGGCAGAGTATAAAGGCTGTAATCTCATCTCAGGATTCTTATGGCTTTAATAAACTCTTCATGCTTCATTCTTGCAGTTTACTGCATCATAGGGGCCCCTCTGCAAAATTGCAGCCATAAATTTTCCCTTCTGCTGGACAGATTTTACTCCCTTGCTTTGGTATATATGTCATCCTGCTTTCAACAGAGTCGAGACATGACAAAACTGATTAAATATTTGTATTACCTTTTCAAAATATACAGAGAAAAGTAATTTCTTAGGTGGAGGGAAGGAAGACAGAAAACGTTGAGTATAGTTCATGGGGACGACTTGGTGTTTACAAACAGACAGCAAAAAGTAGAACTCAACTTCTGTCACCTCTTGGGATGAAAATTCCTTGTCGCTTGATCCGAGATTGGCAAAATATCTCTATTACCATTGGCATTTGGCAAAAAGCATTAGTCAATCATCCAAAAAAGCATTATTGTCCTGCCATCTGCTCCCACATCTGCTTAAGCCCTGATGGCCCCCAAGAAACTGTCTGCCATTAGCAGTGATCCCTAAAAATAAAGTCTTTTTTACTAAAAGTAAGTGAGCTAAGAAGACCATGTTGTCCCTTAAGATGCTGGTCTGGCTGTGATTGCACATTAATTATTTTGGGGCTGACAATTGTAAATGGCAGTAAGTGTTTTCTGGCCTCTGCTGGAGGAGTATGTGGGGTGGAGCCCGTTCCATCTCTTTCTCTCCCAGGCCTAGGCATAGCCTCAGCTCACCCTGCTGCTGGCAAAGCTTCCTCCTGTGCTACATGTACAGCCTGCTGGGGCCAGCTGAAGTGGCACATGGCTGGCAGCAGCAACTGCTGTTGAATTGAGCACAGCAAGGTGTGACACCTCTGTGTTCCTGCTGCTGTCACCCATTCCCAGGAGGCAAGCACCGAGGGCTGCTGTTTCCCCAGCAGCAGGGCTACAGCAGAGATGGTTTCAGTGTTCTGCAATGATGGGATGCCTGTGCCTCCCGTTTTCCAGCAGGGAAAGCATCCCCAGAGCTGCCAAGGGAGGGAAATTGCAGAGTGCAGTTGGAGTCAGTGCTGCTGGCAAGCACCCGTGACAGCAGTTTGGTGCACACAAGTGAGTGAGCATCAAATCACCAGTTTGAACTGGAAGAAGGCATCTCTGGGCACTCTGTGCATGCATTTAGATTGTAATCTGCTCTACATGGAAAGTGTACGTACATCTAGGAGTAAAGTTTTGTGTGTTTGGTCTTCATTGCATGCTGTTTTCAGTGTTGAAATAGAGTGATGGTGTGGCACGAGTAAAATATTTACTTTATGCTTTGACAACTAGGAAACAAACTAACCAGAACCCTTATTTTTTGGGGAGGAAGGGGGGGTGTGAGATGATCAGAGACATGTCCTTTTGCATGGACAGTGACCTTAAGAACTTCATCTCCGTTTTCCTAAAATTCTCCAGTAAGCTGCAGAAAAGGTATCATGTATCACAAAAGTTTTCATCAAGAAAAACTGCTTAGTACTAAAAGTTTAAAGTTAAAAGCCTTTACATTCTTTTGTTTCAGGGACTTGTGCTCAAATTAATCATGCCAAATATATAGAAGGCTCTTTTGCTGGTAATGAAAAATAAATTTAAATAACCCTGGTCCCTTTGCATAAATGTCACAAAGTTTGAAAATGCAAATCTAGAGCACCAAAACTCAAAGGTCTTCAAATTAAGAGCCAATTTCAAATTTGTAGTTATCATGCTGGTTTCAGCAGGGAGCAACTGTAAAAGAATGCAGTGTGTGAATTGAAAAAGCAGTGAAGATTTATGTGTCTGCATTACCATTGCCAAAAGAATATTTTCCTTCTTCATTTTTAATGGCTCATGTAATGTCTGAAGATTCCAAAGGAAAGGAAGAAAAGATACTAAGCCTTAAATATGAAGACAAGCATGGAAAATAAACATTCCATAGTTGAGGAGGCATGTAAGATGGATGGGAAGGAAGATGGATAGACAGTAAGTAGTTTCTTCTGGCCTTATTTCCTCTTGTCCTACAAATCTGATCATTCATCCTGATCATCCACATCCATGCTGGGACCCATTGGTCTGTAGGACACTGCTGCTATTTGCAACCCAGAGTGCTAGGATGGAACATAAAGCCCTCCTACAGTGTTTGTGCCAGCTGTATGTATATGATGGAAAGACCTTGAGGACCCTTATAGGGTTTCACTGATGTTTTGCCTAACAGGCTGTAACAAAAAAAAAAAAAAAAGTGATTGAAATATGGAACACCAGATTCTCAGTAGACAGGAAAAAAAATAGGATTTCCAAAGTACTTGTGGTATTTAGGAAGACTGATTTCTTAGGAAATCATAGAGCTGGACAGGAGATTGTTATCCAAAAGATATTTTAGTAGAAAATATGGTTCCTGCTGAATTGCTAAAGGTGTTTTATTTCCAGTGGCAAAGCTGAAAAGTCCATTATAGGTCACTTTCAATACTTGGACTTCAGGGATCTATGGATCTATGAATAAGAGGCTAGGGTGTACATTCTTCTGGTAATTTGTGCTTCCAGCCCTTTCCATCTCCTCTAGACAGAGTCTCTGAAGTAGTGGCATTTCCAATGTGCACTGTGCTAAAATGCATGCCCTGGGCTGTACCTCACAGCCTGCCACCAAAATAGATCTAGTGCTTTAGGGAAGCTGTAGTTTGTAGTAGAATCTTGGGCCACAAGCAGGGCAAAGAACTACAGCTTCCAGAAGCCACCTAGGGGATCTCAAATGAAGAAGCAGCCACTGCAGCATTGTTCTGTCAATTTAACCAGACAAGGACTACACTGATGAACCTTCACATCTCATTGCAAAGTCTATTTGCTCAAGGCTTCCCTTGAAGGAGAGAGGTTATATGCTGAACTGATTTGACAATAAAAGCATCAATGTCAGTTCTGCAATCCTTGATGAACTCATAATGTTTTAAATTGAAATACATTTGTTCAGAGCCTGCCATGTGTATGTATATCCATCAGAGAGGAAAATGAAGCACTATGCTATTTCTGATCCACCAGCAGATGTACAGAGGCTGCTGCTCTGTGTCAAATGTGCTGCTTAACCAGGTGGAACAGGGGCAACAAAAGTTTTCACAGCCATTCCCTCCTTCCATTGTCCCACTGTATTGATTGCTGTGTTTCCAAGATATTGATTTCATAGTCAAAACTTGCCTGAGCATTGGAAATTTTCGAAGATATCCAGGACAGCTCATCACCCAACTTCCACACCAAACCCTACACATTTCAGGATCAAGATGTGAGTCTACTCAGTCAAATAAGATGCTGTTTCTTGCAGGTTTATTCAGACCCTGTAGTTGCACATGCAGGAGTAGAGCAGGATTCCAGAACAAGTCAGTGCAGGATCCAAGGGAGAAGTTAATGCATATCTGCTAAGCAGGAGGGTGTCCAGGAGAACATATTAGCCCATTTACTCCCCAGTGCTCTGATTAGACCTGTTTTAGTGAGATTTGTGATCTGTGCTATGTCCTAGAATAGCAGAGGATTCAGTCAGTGCAAAGCAATTCTTGCTCACAGGAAACTGTGAACTGTCTGTAGCTTTGAGCTGGATATCTCAAGAACCAAAGGCAGGCTACAGATGTGGTAGCAGTGTTTGGATTGTCTGCTGTCATTGTCATGCACTGTCCCTGCCATTTGGCATTTGCTAGTTTTCTGTCCATTGTGCTTGCTCAGCTACTTCATAAGTTCTCATAACAAAGCTACAAGAAACAGGTTAAGCTACATATTAATGTTTCAGTGCAACTGCAATTTGATAACAATAAACAGAAGCTTTTATGAGGCTGTAAATGTCTCTTCCATTTATAAATATTGTACTATAACTGCAGGCTCTAGGGTTATCAGGCAGTCAAACCTTTCATCAAAGCCAAATAGTTCCTAAAGTACCACTCTTAAAAATCTTTTGCAGGCATTAATGTTTCATTAGTTCTCTCAAATGAGTCTCCTTGGGAATCTGTATAGCAAGTAAAATCTAGCTCTAACCCATGGAAAAATTAACTGCATTTTTAATTCCCTTCCTTAGAATTTACTCCACATGGCTTGTGGTGGTACAAAACTGGTGTTCCAAATGTACTCAGCTTAAAGGGTAGCAGTAAAATTAATAACATATGTACAAGCGTACATTATACCAATGCACTCCCACCCTGCAGCCAGGATTCTTTCTGCCCATACAGTTCTCCATCTACCCCTTGCTTTTCCATGGAGCAGCGCTTCCTGCCTCTGCTTAGCCAAGCCAAATTTATGGAAAGTGCTTTGAAGTTGCACTCACAGTGCAGCAACCAAGAAAGCACTGTCCAAGTATTTGATTGATTCACAGATTCTCAGGGCAGCAGGGACCATTGTGACTTCCATAAATACACATTGTTTCTACCCAATGTATTTGAAACAAATTGTGCCAGCAGCACATGCAGCCTGTATATTCACTGTTCCTTTCTACCTCCAGCCTTGTAGAGTACATATCCTCAATTCCTGCTCAGTGTTTAAATGTGCCTAATTGGCAACCTGTTGTTACTGCATGTTGGCATGGAGCTTTATAATTGGTGTGAAAGAAAATTATTAGGGCATCTGTAATGGCTTTATCTCAGTTCCTATCTAGCCTTCCAAGCAGCACTGAATTTTGTGCAGCTTAAACACGAAACTTTTAATATGAAGCACAGATTGGACTTGCATCTTTGAATTCACAAGTGACTGACAATGTTTCCTCTGTGCTGCGAGAAGGTTTTTGGGGACAGTCAAGGCCTGAACTCATCAGTAGTTGTGCTTTGTAAGCATTTGTGGTCTTACAAGGCCTCCTAGGGGTAGAAACAAAAGGAACTGCCTGCGTGCTGCCCTTGTTGGGATGTTGGGATTCAGCACAGCAGGTGCTGGAAGGAGGACAGAGGTGAGGGAAAGGCAGGAGCACATCAGGAAGGTGTATCTGTGGAGGAGGACAGAGGTGAGGGAAAGTCAGGAGCACATCAGGAAGGTGCATCTCTGGGTGCCTGGCTGCAGGTGTGGGAGTGGCCAGGAGCCCATGAAGTCCCAAGGTTTATACCCCTGTCCACACTATTCGTTTGAATAGGGTTGTAGCTCAAAGCACAGTGAACTGAGCTGTTCTTTACTTGGCCACACCTTGCTCAGTGTGACCTTGGCTCTCCCAGTTCCAAGAACTTTGGGTTTTGGGATGAAATGAACTGCTAGCATTGGGAAGAAGTGTGAGTCTGTCTTTCAGAGTGAGCTTGAACATGGTTTTATCTGACGTCAGCATGTCTGTAAATTGCTGCAAAATGTCTACAGTCATCTCATTCCTCTCACATCTCTGTTATTGAACCAATTCAAGTGTGTTTACTGATACCCAAAAGCATTGGAAAACAGGGAGTCAGCAACAAAATGGTCACACATCTGACAGCTCCCCCAGGAACCTCACTGGACTGATTAGCCTATAATATCTGTTTCTGTAGTCTGGGGGAAACTGTTCAATCTCTGGCTAAAAAAAAATAATTAAAATTATAGAATTATTAGAATGAAAACTAGTAACGTGCTGGACCGCAGTAACGAGCACAATCCCATTATATGGGTACTGTGAGACTGTGGTGCCATAGCCTGGAGTGCCCCTAAAGCACCATCAGCACAAGGCTCTACATCCAGGAGTGACACCATGGCTCCTCCTGAGTGGATGGTGTGGAGTGTCTCACAGAATGGTGTCTCAGGGAAGGAGCTGAGCACTGCAAGAGTTGCAGCCAACAGAATGTGAGGCCATTACTTCTGCAAACATCTGCCTGTGGCAAACTATTATAATAGGGCGCAGGGGTGTTTTCCTGAGCCACATGCTGGAAGCACCTCTCCTGCAATGTCACATGATAATTTTCAGTGAGTACAGAGCCCCAGCTTGTGAATTCTCTCCCCAAGCTTTCCCTCTTTCTTTTTCTCACACTTGATGAAGTTGCTGTCTGTGGCAGTGACAAGACAACATTTAAATACCTTGCAGAAGAGTTATTTGGCATTAATGCAGGCAGTTTGAAGTCCTAATCAAACAGCATTTGCAGGAAAACCTTTTTCATGAGAATGGCATTAAAGAATTTAATTTAAAACACGTGAAGGGATTCTTCTTTCCACATACCTCTTACTTCTCAACCTTCCAGCTCTTTTTCTGTCCACTAAAGAGTTAAAAAGAAAGAAAGAAGGCAATTTGGGGTTCATTGATTTCACATTAAGCCTTTGCCACTTAGCTCCTCACAAACAAGACCTGCAAAAACTTTTGACTCAGGGAGAAGTGTAGCAGGGATTTTTGATACCAGAAATCTCTAGGGGGAAAAACGGCACCATGAAAATAATTGGCTGGAAAATGAAGCTGGCCAAAACGAGTATATAAATAAAGTGGAAATGTTTAACAGGGGAGGAACAGCTAACCTCAAGCTGGGGTGAATGATCTTTCTGTGACATCTCTCTAGAGCAACTCCTAGTGCTCAGTCAGGAATTATGGGGTCAATGCAGAGATTATTTGGTATTGATCTTTAGCCTGGCCTTATGCAGAGCACAAGCCTGTAAAATTACAATGATCCTTGCAAATTTATTAAAATGGCTTAAAATTTATTAATCACTTTGGAAATGCAGGTCATGGACTCTGAACTAGAATAATAAAGCTTTAAGCCACTACCAATTTTCTGAGAAGTTTGTACAACACGATGGTTCAATTACCCTGTGTGCAGGTTTCCCAGCTAAACTGCAGCCAGGCCACATTTGCCATCTGTCCTTTCCTAAGTAAATGGGGTTTCCAGCCCTCCCCAAATTCACACCATACCCCACCATCACCAATTATTCTCACCAGTGAGGTATATCTGCAAAATTTTACAAGGTTATTTAAATATATTATTGTCATCAGAATCAAAATGTGCCGAGCATGAGAAATGGGAGACATTAGAAAAAGCCATGGGCACACATTACTGTGCAGGGGGGTGCTTTCTTATCTACACAGTAATAATGGCTGTGCTGTCATATCCCATTGCTCCTGATAAAGGAAGAGGTCATTGTTGTACATATTTTTTGACAGAATGAGGTCGCTGATGTTATCTCTGATTAGTTGAATAATGGTCATGACAGATTCTTAGTTGTCTTACCTTAGAAATGGCAGGCTGCTCTCCTATCCTGGCTGACCTTCTTTTCTTAAAGGGAACTGTACTTGCAAAGCAGCTGCAGAAGCTGAGAACTGTGGGGGCTGGGGTTTCTCCTCTCTCCTTCTGCAAGGGGAGTGTGAAGAAAAGGGGAAGGAACTTTGGTAGCATCAAGCACTCCTGTTTATCTTGCAGCACGCGTGAAGGATATGATCTCTGGGGAGAAAATTAAGGATATGATCTCTGGGGAGGAAATTCCTCCAGCTAGGCTGTGGCAGATTGTTGCCCCTCAGATGAGGAAGGAGAGCTCCCTGCAAGGTTATTCTATTAGATCATCTGCTGTGCCCTCAATAGCATCTCAGCCCTGTGCCCTGCTAGCAAGCACAATAATGTGACTAAAACACCTCTTAACATTTAACAGCCCCATTAATTTTCCATTGATGCACCACCACACAGACTAAGGGCTTTGCACCCTTGACCTTGGGCATCTAACACATAAAATATTAGATTATGTTTTTGCAACTCTTTTGTACACTCTCAGTCTTTCAGTGCTGGGAGCACAGACAAGTATAACCAGCTTAGTCAGACAACATAAAAATTTAAACTTTTCTGGCATAGACGAGGCTAGAGACACAGGAGAAATTCAATGTCCTTGTCTTGTTTAATAAGTCTGCAAGCTTGAGAGTCTTATTAAGCATTCAGAAAACAGAACGTGACACACTTAAAGAAAGTTTGTGGAAGATACTTTTTCTTTTTTTTTTTTTTTAATTCCTGTTGAAGTCTCCTTGAAAAATGAGAACTGAGAACAGAATTCTCATTTTTGGTGCCTTACATTAATTTGGGTTGAATGTGAATGTTTTCTTTTCCTCTTCATTCAGTTAGCAAGCAAATGGAAAACATATTTTGTTTGAAAAACCTTTAGGGAGTGAATAGAAATGAAGTTATTCTAAACAACCACTGCATTAAAGAAGTAATATAGATGAGGTTCTGTTTTCCTGTGGAACTCCTCTTGAATTTGACTTGAAATGCAATGAACTAGGTCAGAGACACACCCTATAAGGAACAGTTAAATTAGAGGGCATAGGAAAGAATGTTAACGTTAGAGCTAGAGGTGACCTGCATCTGTTCTCTGGATCACCCTTCCTCCCTGCCCACCATACCTGCATAAATTCAGAGGGTTTAGTGCACGTTCTTAGCTACTCTCTTAAGCAGCTCGTGGGAGCTAATAAATCCCTAAGACTTCATGAGGACAAACTCTAGTGAGTTAGGTGGCTGCTTTCCTGGAAAACTCCTTCAAACACTTCTTTATTTCCAGCAGCAATTAGGATGAGATATAGACGCAGGGTGACTGGAAAGCAGGAATAAACTCTCAGGTAAGGTTTGGTGCTCTATTTCTGAGGCTAGTGTGCCACATGCAGCACCTCTTGGGATCTGGCAGGAAGGCAGGGGGGCTCTGACCCTCTGCAGTGTCTGTGCTCAGTGGTGTCAATCCTAAACACCTATGGAGCCCTCAGGGCTTGCTGGCACTGTGAAGGTCAGATGCTGCAGGTTTTTTGAGGCATGTTCTAAACAACAACACCTCTTTTTCTTTAAATTAAGTGACTCCTCATTTTGCATCCTGTTAGGAAGCTAACTCAAAGAGCTGTAGTGCTCCAGTTCATCATCCTCTATCATCCCCTACAATGAAATCAATGAATTGCAGCTACATAGAAAAAGAGAAGGGTCAGTCTGGGATAGAGAAAAACAGGCTGACAATCTAAAGTTATTACCACAAGGAGAAAGAAAAAATAATATTTTCTGAGGTTGTTATCAGGCAAAGTTAATAAAGCTCTAATGAATATTAATTTATATCCATATAGGTTGCTAACTTCTGTGGTTTTGCTGACATGGCAAGCAATCAGTATTTAAATGTCTAGTATTTCTTTTGATTTGCCACAATTAATGTTTCATGGAGTGTACATGAGTCTATAAATTAAAACACTTAATTACAAGTTGTTCTTCTTGGGAGGTTTTTGTAAAGACTGAATGGCAAACAGAGCTGCAAGGCCGTGACATACTCAGCATCAGGATGCTGATATAAATATGGGTAGATGATGCTAACTAAGTTATTTCCTTTTAAATCTCTTCATATCCTGAATGGGAACATGTCTTTAGATGAAAATGCTCATTATACAAATTAGATGGATGTTATTATTGAGCACATTAATCATTTTTTCTCCAAATGCTCGCTTTCCAAATGTAAGTATTTTTAATCATACTGGTTCCACTAAATTAGAGATTTGGTTTCCTTTTACACTCAAATTCAAGGTCTCTGTATTTAAAAGCACATTATTTTTTATAGATTATTTCCTGTCATTTTGCTTCAAAAGCACCTGATAAAATTTAAGTAAATGTGATTAAATAACACAGGAAAGTTGCCATGGTATTTTTCTTCCTTTCAGCATCATAAAATCACTGGTTTCTCTGTGGCAGGTTTAAGGCTTCACAAGAGTGTGGTGTGTAATTAACCTGATTTCTTAATGAGTGTATTGAAAACATATTTTCTTGCAGTTCAGTGACTGATAGTAAGGTATTGAGTATTTAGCCCTGACAGAAGATCAGGACAGAGCTTGTATGACAATCAAATACCACCTTTAGTTTATTTTGAAGTCTGATAAGGTATAGTGGACCTTGTTGACACCTCAAAAACAAGCACAAATTCCATTCCATGCTTTAAAAAATCCCAAATCCTCAAACCCACAGGAGATTTTACGACCTGCTTTTCCCCTGGTCATTTGCCGCAGAAAAAGCAACCCAGCATCTTGTGTTATCAACAACCATCTGCCAAAATTTCATTGTCTGAGCTTTTCAGCTGCTTTATGAGTGACAATTTAACTCCACAATGAAGACTGTGCAGGCTCACAACCAGATCCAGTCATTTTCAGTACTGCCTCTCTGTTAGTGTGTATAATTAATATGGACTTTGAGACATTAAGCAACAAATTCTGTAACTGGAAGATATTTCATGTGCAGATTAGGAAGTAACCATCTGCCACATTCTTTATGCTGTGCTGTGGTTTGTTTTAGAAAGAGAAGAAAAATCCCAACATATTCACTGTTTTGCAGAGACCATGTATGTTCCCAAGAGAACCTGGCTTTGCCTTTGCTGGAAATGTACTTCAGTTACGAGTGTAAATATACACTTTCTACACGCGTTTTCTACAGCAATTTTGCTAATATTTTAAGGAATCATACTTCTGCCTCTCCACAATTTGTCTCCTAAAGGGATCATGCAAAAATGCAGATGAAGAAAAGAGATTAATTGATGAGCAGTTGTAGTTTGTGATGAGGTAGAGATGAATATTTGTATTAGTTAAAGAGAGCATAGGCATTCATAAACAGGTAAAAGAGAGCATACACTCAAGACCTGTTCCATGAATAATCACTGTTTATCTCATTGTGTTAACAATTTACCACATCTTGAAAAATTGTATGGAAGATTGTTCTCTTTTCATTCTTTATACAACAGGTGGCTGATCACAGTATTATTGCACTGATGGTTTATGGTTTCAAAGGCATTTGAAAGGCATTGAAAATTGGCAAAGCATCTATACCAGTTTTGTAAAAAATGAGCAACCATCTGTCATAAAGCAGGATCAGGGAAAAAAGACATTGAAGACATTGGTAGAAAATGTAGCAGTGGTAGCTGCTACCTGCAGTGGCTCACTTGTAGCCTGTTGGATGCAAGGGTCCAGATGGCAGGAGGGTGGGAGGAAGTCCCAGAGGAGCTGGGGCTCTCTGCCTATGTCCTCATCAATGTCCTTCTGCAAGAGCCTCTTCCTGTCAGAGTTAGAAACTCACTCCATGGATGTTTGAATTGATCCACAAGGGTTGTGCAGGTAATTCCTGTTTTGATTTTAAAGCTGTTACTAAGATGATTCTCTGAGATTTACACATGAAGTTTAAGGAGGCAGGGAACTGTTTTTCACTGAGTTGAGCTTGTCTCACAGCGTTCTGTAAGACCCCAGGAGAAATATTTCTCTTTTGAAATTCCCTTTGCAGTGTAAAGTTCATTTTTATTCTTTCTGCTCCATAGTGGACTTACCCCCTCCTTGTAGTTCTAAATATAAAACCACTTGGTAAATGACACAGAAATCCAGTGCCATAGTCTGTCAAGGCAGGAATTACCTCACCAGCTTTCTTGCCACCTCACTGGCACATTAAAGAACTGGCAACTCCAGGGATGGTGGGATGGATTTAATTTGGTTTTCTCTGGCTTTTTGTGTCAGTGTTGGCTTGTCAGAGGCTGATGGAGGTGACTCAGCCACATCTGTTCCTTCAGCTGGAGGCTGCTCATATATCTCTCTATTAGCTTTCTCGGTTTTGTGAATGTTTTCAGGAATTTACTGTCTTTAAGATCTCTGCCTTTTTGTCAAACTTGATGGAAATATTCACATTTACTGGGAAAGATGTAGATGTGCATACACAAAGAGGGTGATTACATAGCCTTTGTTTCCTTAGGGAAACTACATAAAAAGTGTCCACTGCATTCCCAGTCCCCATCAGTACACACCAGTGAAGTTGTCTTTCTTGAAATGCTTTAAATTGTGCCACAGTTTTAAAAGAGAATGAGTGATGAGAGTTTGTAGTAAATGGGCTGGGGCTCTTTTTTTTCAGTCTTCGGAATCCTTGACATATAACCTTTTTGTTATATAAAACACTTGAGCTGTTCATTCATAGGTTTAACTATGCTGAAGACTATTCAGTGGAAAGAAATCTTATTATCTCCAGCTTAATATTTCATTATCTGGCACAATATGAGGATATTAGACTTTGATTGCTGGTTCTCTTCAGAGATTACAGCATTTAAATTCTTATTCCCATCTGCATTTTAAACGTCATAATTTTTTTAAACTGGTTACATTTATGTTGCATTTAAATCTTGCCTTTCAAGTTTTCAGGTTCAAAAGTTTAGGTGCAAAATATTCAAATTAGGTTTGTCCTAAATTTCCCAAACTATTCTGATGTTCACCCACTCATTTCCCATCCTAACAATATGCAGACATAATAATGGATATCGAGGAATTGCAATGGTCATTCACTACACACCATCACACATCTGACCAGAAAAAAATCTTTTCAAGATTATGACCTCATGCACCTAAACCTTTTACAAAACTATTAATCTGTGACAATGTCACCCAAAGTTACAGTAAATAAGCTACTGAGGTAGTTTTATGGGTCACAGTAATGTATCTGTTTGGAATCCTTTGTACTAGACAGGCATATACATTTGTTGTAAATGGATCTTCAATCTCTGTGAATCATTTTATTCTTTTTATACACACTATAAAATTGCCATTTTTATGGCCAGGCTTGATGTATGATATGGCTGAAGAGCTGTATGAGTTAATTAAAGAATAAAGGGCTGTCCCTTCTGCTCTATATTTCTGTTCATGACATTAGTATCTGAGAACCACTGTTTTGTACTGCTCAGAGATTTTGACTTTAAGGGAATCATATAGGTTGAGGTATGCATACTCTTATACTGTGCAGGGCATGTGATTGGGTCTAAAATCCAGAGGCTTTTTTTCACCAAGGCAGGCACTTGCCCTGCTGAGGCGCAGAATCACTAGGTTGGAAGAGACGTTCAAGATCATCAAGCCCAGCCCATGCCCTAACACCTCAACTAAACCATGGCACTGAGTGCCACATCCAATCTTTTTTTTAAACACATCCAGGGATGGTGACTCTACCGCCTCCCAGGACAGACAATTCCAGTACTCCATCACTCTTTATTTCCCTTGGTTAAGGGAAATATAGGTTAGATTGTGTCTTCTGGTTTTGTCAGTTGCTGCCTGGTGAAAGAGACCAACCCCCACCTGACCACAAGGGACAGTTTGTTCCTGCACCCTCAAGATCTCTGTTTGAAGCATGCCCACCTTTCCTGGACTCCTTTGTTTTTAAGGGCTGCTTCCTGAGCTCTCTGAATAAGTCTCCTAAATAGGCCAAAGTCTGTCCTCCGTAAGCCCAGTGTACAAATCTCATCGATGTTCCTCCTGATTTCACCAAAGAACTCTATAATTTCATGATCACTGTGCCCCAAGTGGCCTCCAACCACCTCATCTCCCACCAGCCCATCTCTGTTTGCAAACAGCAGGTGTAACACAGTCCCTCCCCTGGTGGGCTCACCCACCAGCTGTGACAAAAGTTGTCTTCCACACACTCTAAGAACTTCCTGGACTGCCTCTTTTCTGCTGGGTTAAGTTCCCAGCAGATGTCTGGTAGGTTAAGAAGAACAAAGGCTGGTGATCCTGAAACATTCTCCAGCTGCTTACAGAAGAGGTTGTCCACCTCTTCTTTCTGGTTGGGTAGACAATAGCAGACTCCCAGTAGGATGTCAGCCTTGTTGGCCTTCCCCTTAATTCTTACCCATAGGCATCCCTACATTTCTTTGAAAGCTTCAATAACATCCCAGGACACAAAACAGAGTAGTTTCTATAAATAGTAATCCCCCCAAGAAAATGAATGTAGAAAAATAGGGCAGCAAAGGATCAATTAAATTCTGTCTGCTGCCATCACAGATGGCCATGCTGTCTCATCCCAGTTAGGCAGGCACCAGAGCTCAGTCACATCTCTCTCAGCCTCTGCTTTGCTCAGCTCAGTAAGACAAACCCACAGTTCGCTCTCGAGAGATACACTCACCATTTCTTCCATCGTCCTTCACCTGTGTCCACTTGAGTTTTTATTTTTGCACAGAGCTGGTAAACACTGCCCCCTAAACTTCAGTCACTGTTTCCCCAGGTTGCCTTCTGTGGAAGATCATACTGTCATCTCCTGGAAGGAGAAAAATCAGGACCACCAAAATGGCTTGTATTGCATCAGCCTTTGGAGGTGAATGTGTGTACCCAAACACCTGACTCGAAACTTTGCACTAATTGGGTATTCCCAGTTGGTAGCTCTTGTCTCATACCAGACCAAAGATGAGCAAAAATCCCACCATCTTCAATTTCAATTCTTTCCCTTTGAATTCTGGCTGTTGTGCATTAAATAAGATATTTTCTTCCTTTGTAACCATGTGATAGAAGTTCCCATAAGCACTTTCCTTTCATCAAGAGAATATTATTTAGACAGCCAAAAGGAAGGTAATTGTAGCATAGGATGATCACTAGGAAGAGAAAAGAACGCCTCCTTATATTTACATTTTAGAAAGCATGAAATTCTGTTTCATTTACTTGTCATTATCCAGTATGAGCTAAGACATTTGCAGAATATGCGCTCTCCAAAACAGTTTTAAAAGATAAAGTATTCTGATTGCTCTGAAGTGTAGAACAATATTTTTCTCCATATTAGTGTTAGAGAAAAATAGCACAAAAATGTCAGGAACTATAACTCATTGCTCTTTTTTCACATAACTTAATCATGTGCCTTCATTTTGAAGCCCACATCCAACAAAGCAAATTCACTTTGAACGACATCTTTAAGAAATCATCCCTCTTCTGTACGATCTATATTACTGCTTGGCTCCTTCCGTCTTAGTTTTTTTCTTCCTGTAAATGCTATTGTAGATGCAGATCTTTAATATCACGTTGATACCTAGGTTTTCTCCTTGAGATGACTTTGTTGTAAGAGAAGAGGAACCGTCTTTACTTGTCACAATGACAGACGGATACAACCTCTCGCTCCCATGAGGCACTGGTTTGCTGCAAAGAGGCTAGAAAAGCACAGTTGAAGAAATGAACACTTGAGATGGCAGAACACTGCAAGAGAGGTTTCAAATGCCATGCAGGTTATAGGCCTTTAAAAGGTACATGGATCTGTCATATTCCTTCCCAGAACCCAATTTTATCTGCACAAATATGACATACAACTATCATTCCTCTCATATACTAGGCTTATCACCTCCTTGCCCTTTACAGCCTTCCTCATGTCCTCTGTTAGCTCTAATAAAAGCTAATCCATAAGAAAAGGCTCCAAAGACCAAGCAGACCAAGCTCAATTAGTTCTTTGATTAACTTCATAATTGAGCAATAAAGCCACAGAGTCAGACCTTCTTCAGCTGCAAGGGATGACACTCAGTAAGGTAGAGCTGCCCAACATGGATTTCTGCACAATTTTATTTGTTTCATCGTTTTTATAACTTAGTGAATGCATGCAGGGGTTAGGGGTGTATGCCTTGGTTAACACCAGGTAGGCTGCCCACAGCTGTGCCCCAAACCTCTCTTATGCTCGTGACCCTTTCCCTGACACCACACTTCCATTTCTAAGGCTTGTTAAAAGGGTAGTCTGGGTGTAACATGGGCTTTTATTAGGAACACCAGAAGATGAGCAGCCAGACCTAGACATTGACTTTTAAATCTGCTTTTAAACCTGTGGTGAGAATTTCGTTCTGCAGTGTACTGCAGAAACGCCATCCTTTTTGAGGCAGCTCTGTAAAAAAGCATTGTATTAAAGAGGGTGAGAAAATCAAGGATTTGGGCTGGTCCAGGAAAGGTGCTGAGACACCAGGGAGTAAAATCCAGATGTTTGTTCCTGCAGGGGAGAATCTATCCTTCTTGGCACAGTGTGCAGTGTGTGGGGTTTTCCATGTGTGTTCCTGCACTGAGATATCCACACAGACAAGGCACTATAGGTGTTTGGAGATGAGACAGAGCAATATATTTATGAGGACTCTGCAAAGAGCTCAGACTGGTTTTCACAAGTTTTCTTCTGAAATTGAATATTCAAAAAATTCTCTCACAATAAATGTATGCCCATCTGTGATATTCACAGCTTGTTTTAACTTTATGATGGTGGAGGCAGACCTCTAATCTCAGCTGGTGCATTCTCACTGAAGAAATGGCCCTATAAAAGATAATGGGTAATTAATATAATAAAAAAATTCCTCAGTAATGACTGGGGATATCAGAATTTGGCTCATATTTCCTTTTGAGACCCTGGAAATAAAATTTTATATTTCCCAGCAAAAAAAAGGCTGATCTTTGTATTTTGAGTACATGCAACAGCAAATAGTACACTTCCTCAGTTTTGTAACGTGCTGGCTAGAATTTAATTTCTTCCTTTATTAGTAGAAGAAGGAAGATCTGAAATATCTTCAAAGTCTAACAAGATGCTAATATGCTAAAAAGAGCCTTTGAATGAGCTTGTTTTAGTCAAAATATTGCAAGTGTGTTAATTCTAAGACCTCTAATGACACTAAAAACACTCATTGACAAATGCTTCATTTTCTCTTAATAACACTCGCTTTAATGTTGCTGCAAATGATATCAACTTTGCCATAATGATACTGCACTAGCATTTAAAATCTACCTTCAATGGTTATTTGTATTTTAAATTTTGCATTTTCATTTGATCCCATATGCTTTTGACAATGCTGGATTGATTCAGAGCCAGCTGATTGCAGAACACTGAATTAAAGAGGAATCTCAGGTACATTACAGAGGTGAAAGAGCAGTAAGATCCTATGCAACACCTGAGCTAATGTCTCTTTTCTAATTGAGTGATAGTCAGGCAGTTTGCAGCGCCAGCAAGTATGGTTAAATCAAATTGACTTTTAGTGTTAGACCAATGGTGCTAATAGACTGGGTTCACTGTCTATAATGGATATGGAAAGACAAATACATTAAAAGCAAAGGTCATTCTTATCTTTTGCTCTTGGCAGCAAAGACTTAACTGTACAAAGTTCGTTTCCCCTCCAAGAAATTATTGTTCCTACAGTTTATCTCAAATGAGTTTGGTAATGAAAATCTAGAAGGATTTTTTCTTTCCATGTCATCCTCCATAACTCAAGACTTATCACCCCTATACCTGGATGCATTATTTGCCTTTTCTCCTCATGCTCAGAAGGGAGTAAAGGATTGTTTTCCTTTTTATTTTTGCTCATAGAATCTATTATAATGATCTCCTGATCTTTGAGTCAAGTGCTAATGTATCAACTAATAAGCAACAGTGGGTCCACCTATGGGAAACAGGAAGAGGCTGTGGGCTGCCTGGAGGAACACAGCATGTGATGGGAAATATGGACCATTGCTTCTTTCAGCAGTCAGAAAGAGAAATAGGCATCTTGGTGAACTTGAAACACTACTTCCCTGCTGAGGTCATGAACTTTTTGCCAGTGCTAAAACAGTGTCTTTTCTGTACAGCTGGATACTGTGGGCAGGAGAAGAGTTTGGATGCTGCTTTCAGCATTAAATTTCAGGCACTGAGGGCTGCAGGAGTCTTAGCCCATTGATTTTGTGTGGGGCTTGCAGTCTGCTTGGGGTTAAGTATGTGTGTGACTGTCTTGGCTCAGGATGGCAACCGGAGAGCTCTGAAAGCTCATGAATTGCAGATTAATAACAATGCAGGTAGCAGTTAGAGTACAGAATAACTTTCTTTGGAACAGTGAAAATGATGCATGTTTGCAGCTGAAGTTTTGAAGCTCTGATGATGAGGCAAGATGAAGGAAGTTGCATTTCAGTACAGACTTCAACAAAAGACAGCAACAATATCTTATGCTAAAAAGTAAGAAAAGGATTTTGTCAGTAAATAGCAGGATCCACTATTTTCTGGTGTTGGCAGTGTCTGATTTGTAATGTTATGTTGTATGCAGGACTTTCTGACCCACAATAGACTATTGAGAGCCATCTGGACAGTGCCATGCCCCACACCAAGTCACAAATGCAGAAGGAGAAATTCTCCCGAGTCTGATCTAATAGGGGGATCCATATGGGATCCACTTCAAATCCTGACAGCACCCACAGGGTGGGACAGGAAAGAGTTTTCTTACTTCTGTTTTGGAGCCCTCTGATACGCCATACCTGATGGCCAGAAATCAGTGGCAATTCATCATTCTCTCCCTCAGTGCTGCCTTACCAAAGGGCTTCTCTCCACTCTCAGACTCCATGGTTTGCTTAGCTGGAGGGTGCATGTGGAGGAATTAATTTATGCATGCTTGGGTTTATTGAGTTGAGAACAAGCAGTGCTCTGTGCAGTGCTGCTGCATCATCCTGCTTGACACAGTTTTTCTCTAATAGTTTTATTTTATCCACCAATAGTGCTGCCTATTTGGATTAGTTTGAATGATTAGTAATTTTTAAATGCGTCTTTCATACTCTGCCTCATGAATTCCAGTGATTCTACCATGCTGTAAAGAAACATTTTGACACTGTAAGAACTGAACTTTTGCTAAAACATTTTTGACATTCATAAAGGTAAAATTTTAGTATAGATCAAGTACAAAATTCTGTTCCACAATACATTTTGAGTGTGCAACTAACATTCCTTACTTGATTTAGGGAGGACAGAATAACAAGCAAGCTGAACAGCAGAAGATTGGAGTTTCTAGCAAGTTGAAAATGCCATGGTTTGTTTTCCACTAATACCAAGAGAGATAAAGTTAATCTGAAAGTACACAGAAATTCACATTTACAAAATCTGGTCTCCACAAGGCCGTGAAATCCTTAATTTGTTTATTTCTCCCAGAAGAATATAAATCACTGTTGCATCGCCCAAATGTTTGTGAGTTTATCGAAAGGAGCATTTATTCAGCATTCATTCCACTCTGTCATTAAATCCTCTGGATTATATGGCTGTTGTTGTCTTTTCAATTCCTGATAAATATGTTGCTGACAGCCAGCTGTTCTTTCCAATGCATCATAACCAACCATCCTAGGGTAGATCATTAGTCTGCTCGCATCCATCTATTTTATTTATGCCATTCAGGGAGATTACAATGGCCATCTGCAACTGTGGGCACTTTTTGTTTTGGAGGAATGCACCATCAGTGGCACAGGAATGTAAGGGATGGGGCAGAGTTTCAAGGGTATCAGCTCTCCTGCAGTGAAAAGGCTTGCCTGCTCAGTAGAGGGACACTTTGGTGTCTCTGGTGCCTTCAGCCCTTTTTGCCCTGAGGCACTTGTGGAGCCATGCACACTGGTGACCCTACAAGAAGCGTCCTGGGGCTGAACCCCCCAGGTGAGGCGTGGGGAAGTGCCTGACCCATCACACCACCTGGTTATCCCTGGAAGCAAAAATTTGGGTGTACAAAAATTCTCAGCTATGGCAAAGGCTTCCCCCCCCCATCCCCCCCGCATACTCCTGTGCCACATTACATATTCTATTGTTCTGTAGAATGTAGAATGTTCTTCTATTGTTAAATAGAAGATCAGAGCTTTCCAGATTTTCCCCCTTGGCAGCAAGCTGAATTTTCCTGCTGCTCTTTTGACTTTTCAGTGGTCTGAAGCATCAGGTTTGGTTCACTCACAGTTCAAGCTGTCAAACTCCCATGTAGAGAGCAGTTAGAGTTTGTTTCTGCTGGGGAAATCGAACAGTACGTTTTCCAGTTCGCAGCATTCAGCCCACATGGTTTTTTTCCTCAGAAAACAAGGGAATGCTGCCCCTTGCACTTGTAATTTACAGTAATTAGCAAGGAAATTGTTCTTGCTTTTAGAGAAAGAGGCACACTGAGCAACTCAATCCTAAAAAGAAGATTTGGAAAGGAGGCTCACATTGGGAAGTAGTACATTTTTATTCCTGGTGTAAACATAAATATTCAACACTTCTTGCAAATCAAAAATCAGAAGGGAGAAAAGCAGTGATCTTTGGATTGACTGAACTTTTTTTTTCCCTAGCTTATGCTGAAATGCTTAATATTTCAGCTGTGTGTGACATGCAAGTAACCTGATAGATTGGTTGTATTAATTGAAAAAAAAAAAAACTAACCAAAAAAATCCTAGCTGAGACATTTTATTTTCAAAGAACAGATGGCTTTCTTTACTTACAGCTGTAGAATATTTTGCTGCAACATAAAGGCATATAGTATATCCTCTGGGGATGAAGGAAAATGAGATGGAGAGAAAACGTTGCAGGGAAAATCATTAGAAGCTCTAGAAATAATAGAAATACCAGGCCTGACTTTTGGTACCACTAACCTTTGTTGGCTTCAGATGACAAGTCCTACTTGAGATCAAGACATCAGCAGGACCCCTACTTGCCCTGAGTTTCCCACACTCCTCCCCATGAGGACAGCAGCAGGAGAAGCCCCATCTGCAGACATTTCTTGTGGCAGAGGACGTTTTTTATGTTTTCTCTACCAGCCTGCCTGGCTTAACCTTTTGACCATCCTTCAGCTGCCTCTTAATGTGACCATTTTATCAACGACTGCAGTTAAAATGGCAGTCAGTTTAGCCAGCTCTGTCTGCTGCTGCTTGAAATTTTATGTATTGTGACCTTCTTTGTGCCCTTAATTTCTGCTGGAGATGCTCATCTCCTTGCTCTGTAACCAATGAATCAATTTTATTTTCTCTGAAAGAGAGAGAAACTTTTTTTTCTGCTGAAACTGGGGGGGGTGCAAAGCAAAATTCCTCCCCCTGCTCCTTATCTCAAATAGGAAAACTCCTGCAGTTTTTCTCTCTTTGTAACTGTCTATTGATTGTGTATGTCAACTCTACATCTGTGGGCGCTGAAGGATTTGATTTTATTTCTGTTTGCTCAATGATATCTAAAAAGTGACTGCTTGAAGAGCTGCTGAAAATTGGGGGTTTTGTCCACATGTTTTATAACGCATTATTTGCATCTAATTATATCAGAACGGTGTAATTACACAAGGCATTTCCTTTTACTTGTTTAGGTATTCTTTCTGGATGATACATGCATCTGCAGTCCCAAGGCCCCAGAACTGCCACGGGCAAGATTGCCCCACACTACCTTACACACGGCCAGATTTAGTGCTCTTGCATGAACTGTTTGCCAGTAAATAACAGCAGTCATTTTTCTGAGTGTTTGATGGCAGTGGATTCTGTCCTCACTTCTGTTGGTCTGGGCAGTCCTCCACCACTGACAGCGAGTCAGTTGTGTGCCTGAATGAAACAGGCTGGGAAGGACTAAAAGAATTGCCCAAGGAATGAGCAGCAAACATCAATTGCTTGCTCAAGGGTTGTCGGAACTCAGGACATTCCTCTGGCTGCCCTGGGTGATTCGAGACCCTGGCAAAGGGCTCAGAGACCTTGGCACAGAGTCAAAAACACCAATTGTAGCCCATGGAAAAAATTACCAACTTTGTATGAAGATTTACAAGCCACAAGAGTTTGAGTAGAATGATAGTTTGTCACAGGGTGAAAAAGTAGAATTTTGGGGTTTTAAAATGGGGGTTCAAGAAGCAAGATAGAGGAATCTGGGTGTGTCCTGTCCTCCTTCTCCTTCTTCTTGTCCTCCATCTTCTGCTGGGATGGTGACACTTCTGGTTTGGTTTAGAGGTGAACTGTAGTTTGTAGTATAAAAAGTTAACACCACCCCAAGGGCAGGGGTTGTGCCACAACTCTACCTGCTGGACAGATCCCAGCAGGTCAGAGAAAGAATGTAATAGATAAGAGAAAATAAACAACCTTGAAAAGCAGAACCAACAAACCTCAACTTCATCTTCAGTCGCAGGGCTGGGACAAAAGACTTTCTAATACCTCAGAGGTCATCTCAACCACAGAAACCCAAGAAAGGATGAAAAAGTATTTGGTAGCCTACTTATTTAGATGGCTAAGCACATCTTGCATTTGGCTTCAACATCCTGGCCTTGCACTTGTAGCACATCTCCTGTCGTACCTGTGACACTTGAGCAGTTCAAAGAGGGCTTGTGAAACTTCTCAAACTGCTTGTCAGGGCCAGGGTCATCAGCAAAGGAACTCTGAGAGGGAGTGGCTGAGATGGGCTTTGGTCCATCATGGATTCAGAACCATCAGCGCTGGGGTGGGGCAGTCTGTGGGGACTTTAACTCCTGTGTATGATTGCTGAATGCCCTCTGCAAAGCTCACATACTCTCACACCCTCAGTCAAAGTCTTGTGTGTGCCCTAAGGATCAGGCTATCAGGCCAGATATCAGGGTAGGGTTCCTGGGGTGTCCTGGGCAGGGCTCAGAGTTGGGCTTGATGATTCTGCTGGGTCCCTTCCAACTCAGCATGTTCTGTGATTCTGTGATCCAGTAGCAGGTCATGCAGTACTTCCCTGAGTAACTTGCATTACTAAGTGCAAGTCTGTCATGCGTGTGAGTGACAATTATTCTAAATTTGGGATTTCCAAGCTGTTTGAGATACAGCTTCCAGCAAATATTTGCATGTGATCAAATATATTTATCTCTTTATTTCATTCTTTATCCATAATCAAGATCACCTTTATTAGATTTTAGGAAATCTTTGTTGCACTGCTTTTTCCTGGGAGGGGTGCCCAAGGTGCTGAGCCCCTGAGCAGAAGCCTGATTGAAGTAAAGTAGTTCTCAAATTACCATAGCTCTGTTCAGTTTGTCCCTGTATCTGTAAAAGCACAATACCTGCTTTTGCCTGCTAAATAGGAAAATGTGTCAAACATGGGGAGAGTGTTGCTGTTTCTATTGTTACAGATTTACAATTTCATAACAAGATACTAATGCAAACCTGAAAGAATTAAACCTCTGCTTTTGCAGAGAGAAGTGCCTGAGTAGCTCCAGCCCTTCAGAGGTTTAGAGCAAAGGAAGCAAGGAGAAGCATTTTGAAGCTAGGCTCAGATAGTGCCAGGTATTGCAGCTCACTGCTTCAATATTTAGCTCTGTGCTTGCAACTGGATTAAGGTGGGATGTTTGGCAAGTCTCTGAAAATAGATGAACATTGTGCTTCACATTGGAAGGATATCTAAAAATGGCAGCAAAGTATTAGTGCATATATGGGGCGACAGGGCTGAAATTGTTAAACAGTATATAAAAGACACTACATCCTCAGTGTTTTGAAATGAAGAGGTTTTCCTGTGACATAATTGTGTATATCAAAGCTCTAAAAGCTAAGTAATTAAGAGTTTGAATGACAGGCTTACAAGTCCAATGCAAAGCACCCTCTGCAAAGAGATGACGTAAACCAGAGGGTGGAAGAATACAGTGTGTGTGTGTATATGTGACAAAAATTCCCTGTTGGTTCAAGAATAGGTGCTTTGTTTTTCATTAGATACAATATTGGAGATGTGTCATCTTTAATCCATTTCTGTCAAGCTTGGTTGTCAGAAAGAGTGAAATTTCTTTCAAAAAAGACATAGCTGCTAATCCCTAAAAGCACATTGCAACCACATTCTGGTCCTTCCAGATCTCTAATCAATGTCTCCTTCTGCAAAGATGCCCTAGAACCTTGGAAATGGCCTCATAATGTTAATACAAAAAAGTACCCTTTTTTCCCCTGTTATTACCTTGAAGAGAGGGACACCTTTTTAAATATCTGTTTCTTTTGTAACTTATTGTCACACTTTCATCGATCAACTGAAAGCTCATCAGCTTTTCAGTATGAATTAGAGTTTTAAAAATTATTGATGTGGTGGTCTGTTTTCTGATCCTGTCTTGTAGTGCTTTAAAAGAGTGCCCATATTGTGAAACCTGCAATTTTGAAACAAAAGCCTTTTCCCATTGAGTATGACCAGGTACTCAGAATACTGAAAGGAATCAGTCATAGAGCTGTATTACTTTTTCACAGGAATAATACTATGTGTTAGGAAAAACCTGGCTAACAATCAGATTTCTCTGACAAAAGATGTGAAGTTTGCTTTTTTAAATATGGAATTCATTAGTATTATTGAATAGCCTTATCATATTTCTTTTAACTATAAATTATTTCCTCATACTTGGTCCCTGAGTTTTCAAAGGCTTCAGAAGTTACATAAAAGCAGGTACATGACAGAAGACTTGGCATTGTGGAGGTGTTAATATGTGGCAGATTTTTTTTAACCTAAGCATACATATTTCAGGACCCATTATCTTTTCTTTTGATAAAGTGGTTTTAGGTTGACTATTACATTCCAAGGAAATTCAACACAGATTATTTCAGTCACACAGTGACCAACACTGGACAAATGTTCATCCAGTTGGACAAGATGGAAAAATAAATGTGTTCTCAAATGTCCTCTCAGGAAGAGCTGGGTGAAAGGCAGTCTTTGGTGTGCTACACAAATGAATAACCAAACATCAGGACCATGATAAAGGCATGGAACAGCTCGGCTCTTGGAGCTGATATATGCAGAAAGAGTTGTAAGTCTGAGTCACAGGTGGCTGAAGGATGTGCAGAGACCATTAACATAAACATTCTTCTGTGGTGCTAAACATGTGTGATGCGAAAATCACCTTTAATTGTACCTGTACAGCAGCCTCTGTGCACTCACCTATGATAAAACAGACCTTTCATAAAAAAAATATTGTTCATATAGGTACTAATGTGTGTTCAGTGACAGCACAACTCTTCATCTACATTTATTTATTGAACACTGGGATAGGCATAGAGTGTGTTTCTCTATAAGCTTCCACGAATGCTAATGACAAGGAATATCACTTGTAGGCACCACTTGTGCCTAGGAAAATATAGAAAAGGAAAGCCAATAAAGCATCATGTGAAAAATATTAGCTTGCTGAAAAGCTTTTTATGGTTTGAATTAATTTTTAGTTCAGCGACACTTGTTAAACCTATAAATAGATAAATAGTCTCTTGCCTTCCTATAGCTTTTTTCCTCTTACAGTGTGCTTTAGAAGTCTTCACATTCAATGATTTTTATTTTATTATATTTAGTTAACACTGCAGGCTCTCTTTCAGAGAACTGCTTTAATAACAGGCTGTTTTATCTCAGTTCCTAGTGTGATAAAAGCCAATTTGGAGTCACTTACTTTATACAAAACAATGCAAAGTACAAGATATTTTGATGATAATAGCAACTTTAAAAAAAGATGGCCATCTGCCTTTATTCACTTCTCCTGCTTTCAGTGTCCTTTAGAGCTCCACTTTCCCTATGGAAAGATGAAATCGCAGAGATCATTTTCCTGTCAGCTGAGAAGATGTGGTAACCATCTTATAAGACAAACATATGGCTGGGTCTTAAGGGCTTTTTCAAACTGGGAATCCAAATATAGGCTGCCAAGTTGTGTACAGAAGCATCTGCTACGTCAGTTCACCATCACAACGCCTCCCTGCACCACCAGAAATCCTGAGCTGGTGCCTGCTCTTTTCCAGGCTGGCATTTTATGGCAAGAACAAGGCACAAAAATGTAGAGCTGTGTATCTGAAGGCTTAACTTTAGACTCCTTAATCTGAATGTTTTAGGAATAATTTGGGACAGATGAGATTCATCCATGTGGAGATTTCCAGCAAAATCCCAGTTTTAAGCTGCAGGGTGAGCATGAAAAGACCTGGAAGTTGAGCAATCTCTCTGTGTGGAACAGGGATTAATTTGAAATATACTTTAGTCCCTCTGGCAATGCCATTCACACAGTCCTTATTGGGCAGGCCAGGAAGGATCTATTCATACTCCATCTGGTTTGTTTTTACATTTCCTGAACAACTGTTGTCTAGTCCCTGAATCTTGCTTTATTTGTGGTCTCTTGGTTCTGATGGCTTCCCTCCTGAAGAGGGTTAAGCAGGAATTGCTGCATTCACAGGTCTGTAGCAGCTCCTCATGGCTAACCAGAACATGTTTCCAACTTCAATTCCATTTGATTTTCCTGCTGCCCAGTGCTCCTGCCTCCTCCCTTTTGTGAGGAATGTGGTAATTTGCCTCTGTGAGCTGTTATGGCTCTCATTGGAGGTTGACTTCCTTTGACCTGGAAGCATGGTGGGATTCTGGTAGTGGGGTGGCCTTGCCCATGCCTTCCTTCCACTGCTGGCTCTGGGAAGTGAGGTCTGCACTTTAGACAAAACACAGATGAAGGAATTTGCAGTTGACCACTGACTTCCTCATCAGCCCCTCACAGGAGAAAGACCTGGTTATATAGAGCTTAATGAGGCATTTTTCTCCAGGTAACAAGCACAATTATGAGAAACTTCCTCATTAAAATATTTGTATGAAGACAAATGTTTTGGTTGAAAATGTGCACGGTGCTTGTGGGCTGAAATCACTGTTGATATTTTTATACAGTAATACCTTTTTTAACTGTGTGGGTTTCTTTTCTTTTTTTTTTTCTTTTTTTTTTTCCTTTTTTTTTTTTTTTTGTGGTCTATAAGCAAGGCCTCTGAAACATTTATCAAAACCAAGCCTGGTGATTTTTATAAACTTTTTTTTTTGAAGCAGAATATGCACCCCGTTCCAGGAAGTTAACTTATATTTTCTAATTGCATGGAACTTGCCCTGAAAATCAGAGGAGGATGTGTAGGAAGGTAAAGGTGCAGGAAGTTAGATTTATTGCTATTTGTGAGGCCATTTAACACTGTTCAGAGCAGTTTTAGCTCATCAACACCCCACTGGTGAAACTCAAATTATCTATCATGTTTATCTGAGACAGCCTTCTGCAATGTATCTTCATTTGTTCTCACCTAGTGTTTGCTCTCACCCTCTACTTTACTTTTTACCTTACTTTAAAACTTCAGTCATTTATTTCAGGAGCCAAAACTCTTTTTCCCCTTACCCTATGTACTGAATAACCAACTAATAAATAGGGAGTTAACAATTCCAGAAGTATTTCTTCCATCTAAGCTAACTATTGAATAGGAACTGTGTTCCTAGCAATTGGAATCCCACTGGAAGCACACCTTGAACAGACTTAAAGCTGAAACCATTGCAATAAAAAGATTAATAGATAAGTAATTGATTTTAATAAGTTACTCTCTTGCATGACTATTTTAAAACTTTGAGACTGCTAAAATAAGACATTTAATAAACACGAAGGGAAGAGAATTTCAGTAGCTGGATTTAAAAAAAAAACAGACAACCATCTTTATTCACACATCTAACATTGTCTGGGAAAAAAGAGTTTTAAAAATATTGTGGTTAAGTATTTGAATAAAGAGTACAGTAAATAATTTTTCAAAAATAGATCTTTATTGGCAGTCTGGGTCAGAGAACTGGATATTCACTTTGATTAGGGTTTTCCATTGAGAGGAATAAAAATTTTATTTCACAGGTTGCAAGTTAAAAAATATGGAAAGTGATGTATTTACATTACAAAGATGAAACTGAGTTACAGTGGCTAATAGGATAAGTGTTGCAAGTTAGACATTAGAAGAGGGATGTGAACCCAATTTACCAGGCAAATTAACTTTGTTAGAACACTTGAGCTGGAGCAAAGATAACAGCACCTTTAGGAGACACACTGCCTGCCTTGATGCTGTACTCCAGTGTTTCTTTAATGATTATAAAATTCTTTAGGCAAGATTTTTTTCACCAGCCTAAGGGCACCAAAAGGTATTGATAAATGTGCAACAGAAATAGAATGAAAGCTGGACTCCATGCCCTAACTCTTCATATCCTAATACCTGCTGAAGCAGTTCTGGTTCTTTTGCTCTGCCTAACTAAAACTGTGCTCCTACATGACACGGGTGCCACTGATTTGCAAAGAGAGCTACTCCGTATTTCCAGGGCTTGAATAACAAGTCTAGAGAATCCCTTAATGTCTAGAGAATCCCTTAAATAATGTCCTGGAAAGCAAAGTAGCAGATAGAGCCTGGCCAAGGTGAAGGGGAGCTGAAGCCTGTCAGCAGTGTCCACCTGAGGCAGTTCAGATATGGACAGAAATGCATTTGGCATCTCTTTCCTGTTTGATAATGAGCCACACTCTGTTTCACCTTGTGCACAAGGATTTCACACTTCTTCATACAAGTAAGGTGAATGGTGTCTGGATGCAGTCAGGCACTGAACGGGGGCATCTTAACACGCTTGTTAGTGCAGAAGGCTTGCTCCTATTTCCAAACTCTTCAGTGTGAGAAAGGGAAGCGAGCCTCAATGATGTACCCAAGGTTATGCCTCAAATTAGTTACAAGATGGGAGTCAGTCACAAGCGGTCTCCTTCTGGGATTGTGGGGCTGATCTGCCTGCCTAAAAATAAAAGAAAGACAGTTCTCTGTGCAGTGAGCAATTTAAGCCAATTTCTATTAAACAATTTGCTATGAGATTTGATTTAAAAAAAAAAGAAAAACTTAGTGAAGCTAGACAAAACAGTGTTCACAGCATAGTGGTCATCCTTTGATGTGATGCTTTAGAGAAGCTGAGGCAGAATGTGCTTTTTCTGTGCAGTTTAATAAAAATAAGGCTGTGCAACATTTATGATGAAAAAATCCAAGACTCTCCTCAACATCTAACACTGAACCTTAAAATTACCATACCTGAATGTGGCAGGCGAGTTGTGTTCATTAATTTTAGCAGCATCTGTGCCCATTTGCACCAGCTAAATATCTAGCATTCAATATAAGCAATTTTCTTGTCCCTTTTCAATTAGCTCCATTACAGAAAATCTAATTAAATCATATCTTTTAGCAGGAACCAAGAATACAAGAGCTAAATTTTTGCATTTAATTAAAACCTCTTCATCTTGAACTGTTAACTTCCTGAAAAAGATATCCAATAGTTTTTCCTGTGATCCACTTAGTTCCTGAATGAAATGGCTCATTCAGTCTGAGATGGCTCTTGAAGTGTACACTTAGGCTCCAACTCTGGTGACAATCTCAGAAGATGATGGGGATCATAGCTGCTTTTCTTCTCACTTCTGGATAAAATCTCTTCAGATAGAGCTTGTGTTTCTTCTGGGCCCACAGAGACATCTGGATGACCATCAGGAAAGCAAAGATGCCAACTAGCAGGGAAAAAGATTTAAAGAAAAGGATCACATGTGTTATTTCAGTGCCTGTTTCTGGAGATGCATTAGGGTTTATGGAAATATTTGCAGTCTCTTCTGTGGGCAGAGACAACACAGCAGTTCCTTTCAGCCTGGCAGTTGCTGATATACCATAGGCGAAGGCTCAGCCTCCACCTCAGAATTCACACAGCTGACCTTCACATTTGTTAGACACACCCTGTACCACCTCTGACTTCACCATAAATCCATATGTCACAAGGCTTCCTTGGCCATGGTGCTGTCTCAACCCATGACCTCCCTCGACCATATTTCTAGTTTGCTTCTGAACTACAACACTTCTTTTTTTCTACCTCTGGCTCCCAACCATGACAGGGAGCTGTACTCCAACTCCCTGCTGTGTAGAGGGAGAACTTGGCCCTAAAGCAAGTAGGCAGTAGCTGCCAGATCCAGCAAATAGGCACCAAATAGGGGATCATTTTACTGCATTTGCATTTTGCAAATTCATTATCCTTTGATTAATGTGGAGGTGGTTAATCAGAAACATCCATTTGGTGTCCAGTCAAGCTATGTCTGGGACAATTACAGCAAGGATGAGTGTGCTGCATATGTTTAAGCTCCTGCCACTGTAGGGACAGCTCTACATTGTCCCCAGACTTTCAGATCATTTTCATACCAAAGCCTAAAACACAAGAACGTTTCATCTTTTCAAACAAAATTTCAATTTATTTTTTGCGTGATGCAGTTTAACCCACTTTTGAAATTCGTTCTTTTCCATTTGTAAGCTGTGTGGGGCTACTTCTTACAAGTAGTTTTTATAGGTTTCTGTTTTGAAATGGAAAAATAATTTAAAAACTGAATGTTTTGGATAGCTCAGTTCCAGGCACCATATTTTTGTGAGTGTTTAGGTCTTCTAAGGATGCAGCAAAGTACTGAGGAAGAGTTGCAAATTCCATTAAGCAGGCTGTTCTTATGAGCATCTTGGAGGTTTATCTCATATGGCAAATTTGATAGCAATATTTCATATACTGTAAACTTTTAAACTTTTTTGGCAAATCTTAGATTTCTAGAATTCTCTTCCACAAACACTTTAAATGCTGTCTTCATTCTGTTTCAAACTTACCTGGCAGAGTTTGTGTCATCACCGTGAAACTAATCCAAGACCCAGCCTGTTGCAAAGAAAAAGGCACAGTTAGTTCTATATTTTATGTAAAGCAAAATGGCAAGTTTTCAAAAGCTCCCCATGGAAAAAGAGTGTGATACTTGCATGGAAATGGGAGAGGAAAAATAGTAAGAAATTAACACCCCAGTGTGCTGGATGGGGTGAAGGGATGGGTGGTAAATCTTCAGATCACTGGGGAGACTGTAGTGGAAGGAAATATAGAGAAAAGTCCATGTGGTAGGGATGTGAGGGAAGAGGAGGGTCTGGTAGAGAAATGTTTGTGGGAGCAAGGAGACTGACATACGAAGCACAAGGATGGATGTGCAGAGGAAACTGCGTGGAGGTGTTGCAGATTTTCTGCAGACAAAGGCTGAAGCGGTACCCACCTACCCTTTGCACATAAGCAGAAGAAAGTCATGTACCTCATATGTATAGTTGGGACAGGATACCAGCAGGAAGAGCCACGTGAAGGGGTTGTAGGTTGGACTTGGAAAACAGGTTCTATTTCCTTGTGAAAGGGGAAAAAATTGGGTGGGGAAAATCAGAACCAGTTTCAGTCGAGGGAGAGGGGAACTGAGCCTTATCACAGCCTGCCTATGTAACAGCAATCCCCGGGGCCAATGCTCTCAGGGTACAACCTGTTAGAAAAGTTTCAGTGAAATCTTTTGAGGTAGCAAAAGCTGTATTTATCCCAGTGCAAAAGAACTTAAATCAATTTTTTGGCTCTTTCTGCTTTGAAGCTGAATTAAGCCCCTTGCAAGAAATAACATAAGCATTTTCCTAAACACAGTGCATGAAAACATTCCAGAATAGAAATTGACTTCTGTGGGTGAAGTTGATCATACTGTGGTATTTTCTTTAATAGGGTGTTCTAGTGGGGAAATTACACTATTAGTGTCTGAAAACATATTTTACTTTCTGGTATATATTGCATAACCTTTATTCTCATGACACAAAAATGCAGAAACTCCAACCTGTTAAGAGCATACATATACACTGTGTAAGTATTCATGAGTCTGTCTCTGTATTTGAATATATGCATGTACATCTTTGCCTGAGATGAATGTGTCTAAAAACTCTGCAATATAGTTTAGAAGTTTTTGAGATTTATTTAAAATTAAATGCATTGATGTCAGTCACCAGCATGCTTTAAAGAACTTCAGTGCTTAAATCCATATTTAAATTGCACTTGTGTCTAATTAAGATAAATTTGCTATAAGTTTTGAAACAAGAACAGTGTTGCTAATGTTTTCTTGTCACAAATTTTTGAAGGTGTTAGACCAATGGCATGGTTACTACTTCATCTTTCTTTATTCAATGGCTGTGGATACATAAATTACTGTACAGCAGCAGAAGATGGATAGGTTAAGGAACAGGAAACAAAGACAGACCTGAATTGGTTTGGTGAGCTAAAGCTACGTTGATAAAGTGATTTCCAGCTTCACACATCTGCAAGACATTAAAAACATATTTTCAGTCCTATGCCTAAAAGGCTGTGGCAAATGTGTGCAGTGCATAACCAGAACCCTCCCCGTTACAACTCAGCCTCTGTATCCTGGAAACATGTATTCCAAAAAACAGCCTGTGATCTCTGTCACACACACGAGTGTCCAGTGAACACTGTGGGTGCAGCAGCCCGGGGTGAAAGCCCCTGGCACATCTCCACAGAGCTCTGTGCAGCCAGGCCTTCACTGGGGTTCCCATGCCCAGCCCGTGCAATGTGTTTGGCCCTAGGGAGATCAGGGAGATTCCCTGGCTCTAAGGAATTCATCAAGATGCTCTTCTTGATTTTTTTCTGGATTTAATCCAAGCTGTATAGAAGCAGGTGAAAAGCTGGCCTCTGGTTTTGTAAAGATGTCACTGGTTAATGTCCCTACCCCTCTTCCTACGCACGCTTTCAAAGGTGTTCAGCAGAACAGGAAGGGAAAAAAGGGCGGTTAAAAAAGCAGTAGTCTCTAAAAGGCAGACTGGTGAATGGACAGTAGTCAGGGATTGATAAAGGAAGGGAGCCAGTCCTATTCCTGGTTCTGGAACTCTCTAGTTATCCCATTTCCAGCCATAACCAGCTTCTCAAAGCTGGTCTCTAACATTCAGGTATTTCAAACCTTTGGCAGCGGTACCATTTCTCTCCATTTGGTTATACAGCCTGTAGCACAGGCTGATTTCAGGCTTGCTTCAGGCTTTCAGTACTTCATCAGTTACGACTGCTGAAGAATGAAAATCAATATTTGCCCATATTTAAAATGGGAACTGGTAGGAAAATCAGTTTAAATTCCTGAAGATAACCTGTCATCGCATCTATGTAATTTTATGGTTTTCATTTTTTCCCCTACTCTGTGAATAAAACTAAAATTGTGTATACAGTTCAAGCTCAGGCTGAATTGAACTTTTTTATTAATTTCTGGATTTGAAGACTGATTTAGCCTCTCAAATTGGAAAAATACAGCATTAAAAAGTTGCATTTTCTTATATAATTTATCATTCTATATCTTGCAAGGGTCAAAAATTTTTAAGAAATTAAAATAAAAAGGAAAATGTTAAAAGCTAGACATGTTAAAAGTGTGAAGTCACTAAATTAATACAAAAAGGAAGAACTTCAACTGTCATTTTTAAGTCAGTTCTGAAAGTCATCCATAACAAATTTTTGTTAAAGCTAATTGAAAGAAATATGTAATTTCATTTTATATTGAAATGTGCTATTACCTGAAAGAACATTGTAGATAGAAGAATTTTTGAAGAGTTTTCCCCTTTTTCACAGAGATGTTTATGGGGTTTGTTTGGAAGATTTAAATCGGGTTTATTCATAAATAGATCTGTTATTAGCTGTTATTCTGCATGGGTAGGTAGTTACAGTTCAAGTCCTGCTGTCCTTTTGAATTCTTTTAATTCCAGCTGACAATCCTCTACTATAAATACCAGATGTAAAACACTAAATAGCCAGAAAATGAAATTCCATTATAAAATACCATATCAGAAGCCATAACTCTAAGCATAGCAATGGACGTAATTTTAATTTACATACTTCCAATTATGAGCTGGGAACGTGATTTGTTTTTTCTGATTGCTATTATTTTAAAGAAATAGGTTTTGTGGTTAGAAGTGGTTTTGTAAAACTCTATAGCTAATGAGATGCCTATAGTATTGTAGAGCAAGAGATGTTCACACACTATAATTAACCCCTACTAATTCTAAGTAAAACAAGCTAAAGGCATTTCTGCAGGGATTTTTATTGGCTTACCTTTGACTCTGCAGCTGCATTCTGCTGTGATTAACTTATGTCCCTCTTTAGACATGTGACTGTTGATGTTCTACATGCTAATTTTAAGCTAGTCCTCAGTTTATCATATATAAAATATGGGGCAACAGGAAACAGCAGAGAAAAAGCTGAAGCCATTTACAACTGTAAAATATTGAAGCCTACACACTGTTTCCCCTCTTTATATTCCAAGTGTACCCTATGAGAAAAACATCCCTGCAAAGTTTAATTTCTCTAAACATGAGAATCTTCCAGGAGGACCTGCAGAAATTCTTCATATTACTCAGTACTGTTGTTTACAGCAGCTGCAGATGTATACACTTAAATCAGGATGTGTAATAAGGACAAGACTTAAAAGAGGGTAAAAAAAAATAAATCTTCCAAATATTTTATTCATATGTTTTAGAAACCTGTGAAAACAGCTCAAATTATTTTATTTCACATGTTGATGTTTTAAATTATTTGTCTAGGAATCTGCCCACACAAGATCTCAAAGGGACAGGTCTTGAGTTTCCATAGGTAGGGAGTTCTCAAAAGAGCCGTAAGAATTCAGAGCCTAGACCAGGTGCTGATGCAGATCTTAAGGGGATTGACATATTTTATAGCAAACACCCCCAACAGGACGCATCCCTTTGCTTGATGGCAGCATTTTCCTTGCAGGGCACGTTCCACTGATGCAGGGAAGGATGTTTCAAGGGAAAAGGAGGCTTTCTCTAAGCAAAGACTTTGATGAGGACTAGTTTTTTCTCGTAGCACTGAATATTCAGGCAAGCAGTTTGCTTGGTTTCAAACACCCCCTGAGCCTGGGAAGGGTGGACACAGCAAGGTTCTGAGTGTACTGCTGGCTGCCAGTGCCACAGCCTCCTGTCTCTGCAGTACTGGCCTATTGCTTTTGGTCTAGAGCACCATGGAGTGTGTGAGCTTCTCTGCAGAAGTATTTTTCTTGTCTTTGCTGTACCCTGTTAGAGCAAGAAAAGCTGAAAACTGCATGGACAGACCCAGAGACAAACACTGCCAAAACTGTGACCTCTAAGGGTCCCGTTTTACAAAAGCATTTAAATATTGTTAACGAGTTTATGGAAGTTTTTCTGAATAGTGTTTGCCTGAAGAAGTCTAGACATATTATTGTCCCATCACCCTGTCATATTTCTGGAAACTGATTTGTATCTGATTTTCAAAGAGGATGCTTTGGCTCTGGCTCAGCAGTTCCAGAGGACAGAGAGGATTACATTTCCATGAGAACTTCTTACCAAACCTCTGGCTCACAGTAAAGTTATGTTCAAACAGCAGCTTGGGTAGTTTCAGCCATCCTTCATCAGCTACATTTTCCCTTGGCTTATCCCAATCTGGCAGAGTTTATTTCTATCATTTTTAATAGCTGTTGATGTAAGTTATTCAGAGTACACTGATCTATTGCAAAAGTCTGCTTGGTACATAATTCTTCAGTGTTTTAAAAATGACAAGGTTCAGTCTATCTAAATATTAGTGTTCTAACACAATTACCAGTAGTAATCATGCTGATGATGTTCTCACAGCTCTCAAATACAGTACTTCAGTTTAAACTCTGTGTACATAAATATTAGTAGGACACTTCCTGACTGAAAAACCTTAATAGATTAATACTAAATCCAGTCAAACTACACAAGGCTGTGGACATGGACTTATGCATTACTGCATTTTGTTAAATTGTGAGTTAATCCTATTCCATCATCATAAATAAAACTTCATTTTTGTACATACCAGAAAAGCAAGAGCAGCGTAAGAAACTTGTTTGTGGCCAAATGCTAGAAAACAGAATGAAATTATAAATTGCATTTTACGGTATGCACATGGTTTGCTATGGATGAAATTAATCTAGTGCTGAGGAGCAGAAATGCTTCTTTCCTGACAGGCTCTGCAGAGAGATTGGATATTATCACACATAATATGAAGACAATACAACCAGTAACAGCATTCTAGAAATGCCAGTTTTACACCACTGATCTCAAGGCAGTTTTCACCCAACTTTTTTTAGTATTTGCCAGCTTCACATATCCAAGTGTTTTGTCAAAGCAGCTGGTGGTGGTGAATACTTTGAAAAGGCAAGGAGGGGAGTGGAGTGAAGGTCAGTGTCAAAATCAGGCTGAGAATTGCAGCCTTATCCATAGACCCTTCTACTTCCACTAGCAGAAAACTCAATGCATAACCTCTCCATTACCTTCTTTTTACTCTAGTAGTGAGGTAATAGTGAGGCTTTACTACACAGCCACTGCCTGCTGCACAGTCATGCAAGAAATACATTTAATATTTGTAAATTTTATTTGCCATCTGGCTGCCCCTCCTTTTTCTGGTTGTCCCAAACCAGTGTAGGGCTCTGCCATGTTCATGTCCAAAGGTTTACAGTTCCCAAGCAAACCTTGGTCATGGCTGGGGGACACAAACCATATGTACATACCTCACTTGCCTTGGCTGGGTCTCATCAAGCCTTTACTTTTGAGAACTCCTTTTTCCTGGCTGGCACAGGACCTCCCTGTGGTGCCAAAGGCATTTTAAGGCAGTGGCAAACAATTAGAAATATTTCTTCTGGATGCTTCCTCTTTTGTGTCTTGAACAAAGAGCTTCCCCTATAAAGAAGCTGCACTTATTGATTTGATAGCCCAGGCTGCTAAAAGCTGTGTCTAGGGAGGGTTCTGCATTGTTTGCAGCATTGTTGTCAAAGCCGCACCAAATCCAACTGTCATTCAATGAATCACGTAATTTTGAAATACAACTTTTGTGCTAGTTTGAAAGAAATGTAAGTGTCATCTAGGAGAAATTTTTGATTGAAAAAACTTAGCAATTTAACTAAGTGTAAATAAGAATGGCAAAGCAAATGCTTTTCCCCCAAAGTTCATGTATAAATCTGAGATACAGAGGAAAAGAAAGACTAAGGTATAACAAGGAAAGTAAAGTAGCAGAAAATAAAACCTGTGCCAATTATTCTCAAAAGAAGCAAAAGTGCACAGAGAAAACAGAAAAAAATCATGAAGAAACAGCAGTGCAAAAATAAAATATGATGAGAGGGAACAAAGTGATGGATGAAATCCAAAAATTCTTAAAAAATAATCTTTGTGTTATCAGCAGTATGTGATGGATTTTTACTGGTTTCTCCAGGGAAAAAAAAAAAACCACCTTAATTTTCATGAAAAGGATGTATCTTTAGCAAGTAAATATCTCCTCCAAGAAAATGCAACCAGCACTATTTCTTGCCTGCCTTCTTTAATACAAATGTTGTGAAGATGAGCAAAATATATTGATCTTTGTGTTTTCTCTGCTTGTCCAAAATGTCCTGTTTGTAAACTGGACAGCGATTGACCATTGCTGAACAGGCACGAACATTCAGTGGCACAAAGCAGAGTTGCTTCCAACACAACAGTCTTCCTCCTGACAGGGAGCAAAGACTGATTTCTGGCTGGATCAGTCATCTGATTTAATGTGGGACCCATTTCTTGATTTTTGGAGAACTTCAGGTTACATGGCAAAGACTTTTTCAGAGCGAGTTTGTCAGTTTTGTGTCCTACCCATACCTACATGGCGGCGTGTACCGTGGGTGGTTGATGTAGTATGCAATCCAGGATGTGAATCCCCAGTAAAAGGCACAGCCCTGGAACAGACAGATAGTTTTTTTGAAAGGGCAATTAGGAAATGCAAACTGTAACTTTCAAAGTATAAATTCTGCCAAGTGCAAAATCTGGGTGACCATTGAAAAGCTTTGCAGTTGCTTGTGAGCTTTAGAATATATATCTTTCTAAGTTGCTGTGAAGCCAGTAAAAAATAAATTTGGGATACAGTGTAGATTTTTTTATTATTGTATTGTTTTATTCCTGTGGTAGGAATTGGCACTGGTCTCCTTTTTTGATTTTACTGCTGAAGATTACATTTTTATGAATAGTGCTATTAAAAGACTAGGGCTGCTTAACACATCTGAGCTGTTACTGTACCTGAAATTCAGCATTTCCAAGCAAGATAGAGCAAGACAAACAGAACACTAAACCACACAAAACAAGAAAGAGTAAAAGTGAAGCCCTGTATCGTAGCCATGTGTTAATCTACTTCACCAGAATCCTAAATGTTTAAAGGGAGGGTCTTTACATCACACTGAATGGGATGGAGGGGTGATAAAAAATGGCCAAGACAGAGTGTGTAAAATAAAAGAAGGCCTGTGAGTAATGACACACTGTTGAAATTCAGGAGGCTTTGGAAGAGAGAAGACCTGGCCAGCTCAGTATCTTCCTGCCTGAGGCCTCCATCTATAGAAGGAGAATATTTTTTTCTTACTTGTAATTTGATTTTTACTCCCTAGCACAAGGCTGTTTCTGGCTCTGTATTTATACTGCACCAAGGAAGCAGTATGATATCTGTCAACACTGCTAGTTGTTGCAGCAGCAGCTATCACCATAAAATAGTACTGAGTCTGAAAAATAACCTGGACTTGACAATCAGCCCCTTGGGGTAAATGAGTCAAAGTGGACATTTACATGTAGGAGCAAAAATGGACATTGATTTCAATTTATGTCCTTGGGGACATGGTCCTGAAATCCATCCTGTTATCTGTATTTTCACTAAACATAATTCCTGGAACTACAAAATTAATTTTTATTTCCCTATCTTCTTCCAATGACTGCTTTGACATGAGGATATTTTCTCTTACACAAGATGATAAAAATATTGTCACCTTTATCATATTTTTCAGAGGAGTGTGCCCTTCCGAAAACTTGTGAACAAATAATGTCTCCAGAAGATGTCTGATGTAGTGTAAACAGTGACAGAAGCAGGCCAAGCTGCAAGAGAGAGGAAAAAAAAGGAAATTAAGGTAAGTGAAAGATTGTTTTTATTACTTCACAGTCAATGTCATGAAAGGAATAAGAACTAATATTCCAAAACTGCAGTCACATTAAAATTGTGGGATTTAAGATATTGTCTTAATTGAAGCATCTGGAACCAAAGATTAATGGAATAATTTTCAGTGTCAGACAAAGTTGCTTGCATTTTGCAGAGAAGCAACTTATTTTTACTAGCCTTGAAATAAAAAGAGCTCCTGGAGCTCTGAATGTGATAGATAGTCCTGACAAGACATTTAGACAGGACAGCTGCGTGTACAGCCAGGCGTCTGACGCGCCTTTCCAAAAGATGTCTCCCACGTTTTAAGGCCACCTTAATGCTCCTGTAGGATGTGTCTGACATTTAAAAACATTCTGAGTATCTTCTGAATGGTTTCCTTGTCCTTTGCCAACTCAAGTAGCTGCGTGGAGGTAGTTTGTGTTTCATTTCCTTGCGGATGCAAAATGAGATTTTGTTGCAAGTTAATCCATTCTGATGGCTTTTTTGTTGCCTGTTATAAAGAAATGAAGCAATTGTGGTAGAAATTATTATATTGATTCTCTTTTGTGGAAGATTATGAAACAATAACAGGCATTGCTGATTTGCTTCTGAGAATGAGCTGCAGCTCCTGGTGATTGAGTTTCAGAAACAAATGTCAGGAGTGATTTCTGATGGCATTTTATCTTGGTTACATTTACTGTACTACTATAGCCCCACTTGCTGCAAAATAATTATAAGACATAAATGAAAAGTGTTTTTCAGCATGTGAATTCTCAAATAATTTTATTATGCATTGTGTATGGTAGCTAAAGTCAAAGATTAAACAATTTCAAAGTAATTAAACCAGAGAGAGTTGAGCTAAGAGAATTTTGAACAATTAACGACTTATCCAAAGCCTGGAGCAAATTTCCAGCTTTGCTGGAAATTTTTAAATTAATTTGGCTTAGAATGGGGACCTCAGATGAACCCATTAAGGAGTGGTCACTGGCAGGATTTTGCACAACCCTTGCCCACCCAAAAGAAGGCAAAGGCATTGCAGGTTCTTCTGTGCTGCCAGAAACTCTCTCCTTTTAAGCATATGCACAAGAGAAGGAAGACAAGTATTTTGCAGCTCTGGATTTGAACTCAATTATTCTGTGTTCTCATTCCCAGCTCCAATAACTCCCTTAATGTCTCTCCAAGTGCCTGTTCCTCCATCTGTAAATGGCATTATTACTCACTGTATTTCTCTGCTGTGTACCAGTTCCCCTGATTCTGCAATCACAATGTGGGAGAAGTGTGTGGGAAAGCTGTACATTCCTTGAGCCTCCTAGGTGCCTGTGTACCCTCCTATGAGTGGTCCAGCTTATGCAGGTGACAGGCTTTCCCTGATCACTTGTCACCCTTCTGCCAGGCACTAATCACCCAGAATGGGGACAATTCCACTGAGGGAAAGTTCCTTTAAGAGTGAAAGTTCCCAGGCTGCCTGGTGCATTCTACCTCCATCCTGTGGAGATGCTTCTTTTGAGTTTCTTGACCTGACTCATGACATGCACACCTGTGGAATTTCCTCCTTCCTGTGCCCAGGTGGGAGCTGGTGTGGGGGTAGTTATCTTCTGTGCGGGATGCTGATGCTGCTCATCTCAACAGCAGAAATGTGCTTTGAGGCAGCTGGGAGTGGGGCACCTGAAGTCTTGTCTTCTCTGTCAAGCATGACTTTGGGTTACTACCCACTGTGATTATTATTTCACTTTCTGACTTGATGTCAAAGTATTTGAGGAAAACACTGCATCTCCATGGTGATTCATTGCTGGGATCCCATTTTTGGTCAAGCTTATGAGTGTTGCTAAAATGACACACAGGTATTGGTAATAACTGAATCTGACATGAGGCAGGCAGCCTCATACCCCTTGTAACATCCTCAGCTCTGGAAATGCCATCTCCATCCCTCTGGTTTCTCATGCTCCAGGAAGATAATTCCCACAAGTGTCACTTACTGAACCACTGGGTGGCGGAAGTTCTTCCTGCTTTCCACTTGATCATAAATAGTCGAGAGGCGAATGTAGAAGAGCAGATATATGAGAAGAGGCCCGGTGTATTCTGTTAGAAAAAACTGGAAATGAAAAATAAAATAGCTGTGGCAGAGTAGAAAATTATATGAGGAAAGTTGTGAGAGAAAGAATACCCCTATTCACAACCCCTATTCATCCTTCAAATTACTTTTGGCTTCATTTTCAGGATTTAAATGACACATAGGGGATTCTTCTGCAGTCTCTTTAGCAGAGGAGTAAAATCCATCTAGGAAATGAGAGATAGGTTTCTGTGCAGAACATTAACCCAGTCAGGAATGCTTCATGGAAGGTGGTCAAAATCACAGTTATCTCCTCTTTATATTTTTGGCTGTGCTATCAAGTGCCTATATGGAATCTAAATAACACTGAGAAACAAGGCCAAGAAACTGAAGGCAGCTTGCTTTCTGTCAGTGCTTTTTGCAATTAAGTGGTACATCAGTTAAAAGCCAGCCAGGCATGACAAAAACAAACACAGCTTTGAATCCTGGTAGCTTGCAGAGTCATCTGGAAGGGAAGCTATCATTGCTTGAAATTTGGTGGAGGATGGAAGAGCAGGACCAGCCTGCATGGTGCCTTGAGCTCTTTTTTGGTTACTGTGTGGTTCTCCTCCTTGTGCAGGCACTAGTAGAAATAGCCTGTGGTGGGCAGACTGGACAAATTACCCTACTGTGAGAGAAACAAAGAAAAAACCATTTCATCTCACCATTGTCACCCCTGCTAGGCACAGAGAACTGAGAGGAGGGGCAGGGAGAAAAGGCAGAGTCATGGAAATGACATGAGCCACCCTCAGTTTTAAGGTCTCACTTTGATTTGGTACAGTCTGCATTGGTTTTTGTTGGGGAACATTCTTCAGCCACACACAGATGGAAGAAGTAAAATGACATTAGAGTGATGAGAGATCTAGATTTGATCATCTGTCACTGACCACTGAACTGAATCCCAGAATAAAATGGAAGTGGTGTAGTCCTACACATTTGCAAGGACTGGCAAATCATATCTCAAGTGCTTATCATTGCTTCAGGGAGAAAGATTTATAACTGTCGGGTTATTTGGCTTTACGGTGTCTATTGGCACTGCTGTAGAATTGTAATGAAGAAACACCTGTGGCTTAAGGAAGCAACACTGACTTCAGACCACCTTTTACAGAACTAGTATTTGGCTCCCCATCAGGCTGTTCTTCTAATCACTCTTTGAAAGAACATTGAAAGAGAAAGGTTTTCCTGCAGGAATATCTGGCAATTAGGTTCCTTTTTCCTCTGTTACAGGGGGAAACCTTTAGAAATTTTATCCTTTCATAGCAGGACAGTCTCCAAAAGTAACAACAGACTTAAGTGTTCTCTACCAGGGGAACATCAAATTCCCTTTTGTTCCAAGTGACCCCATGACTCCTGTGCTCCATTTAGACTCTGCATGATCCCAAGAGCAGGTGTGTGTTTGTGTGTGTGCAAAAATATTTAATTCAGGAGTACGAGAGCACTCATAGTGGGATACCTCACAGCCAAGGGCTTATTAGAATTTTGCCCTGATAGCAGTTGTATGGATCTGTTCCAAAATGTGAGCCCACTGTGTTTGGCACTCTGCAAACACTGTAAGGGGTAGCCTTTGCTATTTAAACCTAACACACTAAATCTAGACTCTGGTGGTGTAGGGGACAGAGGTGCAGGTAATGTGGTCAGGGAAGAGCCTGGAATGAGCTGCTTTGTTCAGTGAAGCTTTTTCTCTCTGCCATGAGCTGCACCACAAAGTACATCCATGACTGCCAGCTTTCAACATCTGCTTGGCACAAGCACATTGCAAATCTGCCAGGAGGAGTTTGGCAGGACTTAGCACCAAGTTGCATTTACTTGTCACTGCACCAAGTGCTCCCCCCTTACCCCCTGACTGATTTCAGATGTTGAAAGGAGAAGGAGAGTTTCAAGATTTAGTAAAAAATCTCTTTTTAAAAGCCAAAGCTCCAGACATAAGATAACAGAATCCTTGTGATGAACTTTGATGTAGGAGGGGGGGGATGCATGAGTGCAACTCAGAGAAGCAGCAACTTCACAGAGCTCTTGAGCTGGGGTTTGTGGAGGGGAGCAGCATCAGGGTGGGGACAGGGTTCAGCCTTGTCTGTGTGTCTGTCACACCACCCATGTGGAGGCAGGTGGTGCAGGGTGAGCCACGAGATTTGCAATCGCTCTGGGCACTGTCTGGCAGACAGGACTGTGTTTGCCTTTGTCATAACTGAGTCACACTGGCACATAGTTAAGATCAGTAACATCCGGTTTTAGGGGATGAGGCTCAATTTGCTGCAGTAGTTTTTGCTGTCCTTTAGTTTAGGTAAGTTTCAGACTCTTTGCTTCTGTTGCATCTGCCATGCTGTGATCACTGCTCTCATTCTGTGGCCTACTGATTTTAAATTTGTCATAAATGAAAAACAAGTTTCAGAAAGGCAGGCAGAGAAAACTGCTAAAAATTCCCATGAATTCAAGCAGGTGAACAGGAAAGTAGTCTTAAATTAACACAACGTTACAATTATTGGTTCTACCCACTGGCAATCAAGGGCAAGCACCATTCCTTTACTATTGATTCTCAATGATTATATGCAATTAAGCCTAACTAGTATCTTCATACTCATCCTATAGCTGACTAATTGCTGGGCTTGAGGAGTTACTTGTTGTGTCAAGGATCAGTTCAACTCATCATTTTCATAGGTGCTCAAAATTAGTAATCCCTGCTGACACATTCTGCAGAAATAATAATCACATTTTAAACAAAGGCCTGAAAGTAATAACATTGTTAGCTTGTTGTTTCTGAAAAAAAAAATCTTTTTTTAAAGTGGTCATTTAAAATACAGAGCACATTTATCCTGTAGAAATATTTAAAAAAGAAAAGAAAAAAAACCAACCAAACAAAAACACCAAACCGCAATATTTAGAAGAAAATTATTTTTTCTTTACCATCTTGTGGTCCTGCCTAGATTATTTTGATGTATTGTGTGCAACCAAATGTGGTGATCCATAATAAACACAAATATATTTTTCTGGAGGAGCAGTATGTCTCTATAACAATGAGCATATCCCAACAGGATTTAACTGTTGAGCTCATCATTAACTCCCTGAAGGGAGAAAACAGGAGATTGCCTTTTTTCTTCCACATCTGTATTTTTTTCTTCCACATCTGTACACTATTCTTCATATCTTGCACAGTGTCCAGTTCTCTTACCTTCCTTCTCTCCTCTCCAGTGTCTGACATTATATACTCTGTAGACCTCTTATTCTCAGTAACATAGAGAAAGTGCTCTTAAATGAAAGTATTTTGGAATCAAAATTCTCCCCAGCATGGTAAGCATACAGGGTACTAAAATCAAGCTTCTTTAACCATCTCAGTTATCAGTCCTCAGAGATCTGATTCAGTAACACCTAAACTGAAAGTATTTGCTATGTAAACAGCAAAACTGAGATCCAAAACCAGTCAAAAGAGAGCTAATTGGGAGTTTCCATGATCCAAGAGGCGATGGAACAAAAGATAAAACAATACAGGACAGCTAATCTGCAAATCAGCAAAGCATCTCATCTTGCATAAACCAAATTGTACCTGCTTCTCTTATCTCTTGTTCAGCTCATCGTGCCAGGAACACCTTGCTGAACAGAGTAACAGCCAGGAATTCAAATCCCAGGCCTTGTGAGGTATATTTAGGGAGGTGAATGCTGCAGAGGTGAAAGGAGTTCTTTAAAGATATTGGAAGGATTTTCTGACTGTTAGGGGTGACATAGTGTCTGACACTGTCCCAACAGGTCTGCCAAAGAGAGTGGAAAGGGTTTTGATGTGAGTTAAAGTACCATATGTACTGGCTGGGAAAAGGCAGAACAGGACAGAAGTTGTAAACACAGGCAGTGGAGTGGAGGGAATATGAAAAAAGTCCAACCAAATCTTTATAAATGAGCAGCCCACATATTAGTATCTTCACATGAGGGCATAGCTAATTCCTCTCTGTAATGTTTATGGCCTGCCCTTTCTGTAACATCACACAACCCGCCCTATCTTGTTGCCTTTTGGCATAGTCTCACATTATCTCATTTATGACAAGCAGCAGAGCTCAGGAAAGCCCATACAGCCTCTTCCACACTGATCCCTTCCTGCAGCCCTTTCCATGCCATGTAGGGCCAGTTTCCCAGGCACCAGTGCTGCCTGTGATGCTTCCTCCTCCACTGCCCACGGGATGTCAGGATGGAAACAGAGGGCATGGGATGAGGGTAATGCCTGCAGCCAGGACAATGTCTTTGGGTCACTGCCTGTAGTCCTCAGCCCAGCAAGAGATACAAAACAGCTCAGTCATGTCCTGGGTGACTGATGGAAAAGCAGCTGCAGTATATAAATTATCTAATGGACAGGGCTTCGTTTCTCTGATAAATGTGAGACAAAGGCAGTAACTGCAGGTCTGAGCCAAGGTCAGGCTGGCACAGTACATACTACACAAAGAGCTGGATTTCCTGCTATCAGACAGACAGACAGACCATTGCTGTGTGTGAGTGTACAGATCACAGCTGGGATTTCAGAGAAACCCAAGAGAAACAGGCAGTTAAATCCTCCCAAGTCCCCAGATCACTTTAAACTCAGCATATAACTGCCTTAGACTCCTTTTACAATCCCAGCCCTAAGTACTCTTGAGCTAATGATCATTAAGAAACATTATTAATTTCTAGTTTAATTTCCACTTCATACACTTTGTTACCTCATTAAAGGCCATATAGTTACCTGGGGATGATAATGGCATCATTTTAGCACCTCCCCTAAATCTTCATCTTTGTAAAAGTTTTGTATTTTCATGTTTGCAAAAATCCACAGCAGCAGCAATTTTGCATCAGGTAATACAGTTCTTAAGGGCTGCTTGAACATTCAATTACTTTTTGTTCCAGTTCTCATGGAACTGACTAATCCATTCTACAAAACCTAAATTGTGCATGGAGGGGCACCTGAAACTTCCCTTGTCTGGGCAGATTTTGTAGGGACTCAGTGTCTATGAGTATTTCAGGCTGCTGCTCAGTATTTACTGCAAATACCAGAGATAGGGACGGATTTGCTGTAGGATTTTGTAGGCAAATTGCAGCTGACTCTGGCCAGTTTCAGGAGCTGGGGAGTGAACAGTGATAGATGCTGTTTGTCCTTGAGTCAGGCCTGTGAAATAAGGGAGATGAAATCTCTACTTCCTCCTCTCTTCTCCTAAGACTGACCTGGCTGAAACCATGGCATCAGACCACTTCTTACTATGGTCAACATTCTTCCATGAGACTACAAGCCCTTTCATGTTTCTTACTCAAAATGGAAAATTATTGCAAATTAACAGATGTTATTCTTATGCACACACATACATGTATGTTGTATGTGTTTGTACTGATACATATTCAGTGAAGAATTCAAATTCTGTTTGTAACCAAACACCAGTGTGAGTTCAGGTTTTCTGCCAAATCTTTCCAGGTCTTTGACAGCATTTTGAAATCTGCCTTATAAAATGCATAATTTTAAAATGTGTATTTGTCATCTGCTACGTAGATATGTAAACAAAATAATGCTTTTTAAACACCTGGTTATTGTAAATAACCTTATCTGCGCTTTTCATCCAGAAGCCTCAGAGCACTTTGCAAAGTGGAAAATGCTGTTACTTTCTTGCCAATGTTTTGGAAGCTGAAATACAGAGAAATTCAGTGACTTGTCAAGGGCAGTGGCTTGGGTGAAGGGACACCTGGTCCTCTCAAACACTGGTTCAGTCTCTGGTTCTCTGTGCTGAACACTGGTTCACCCTGTGGTTCACTCTTCTCTGTGCTCTCCTCACACCCTGCATGGGGTCAGGCAAAACTCCCCATACAAAATAATTGTGCCAGGCTTCTGCATTCTAGAGGGACTAAAACTGCTCAATTTGCATAGATTGACAAAATGTCAACCTCCCTAGTTACTCTGAATACAAATAGGAAAATGTCTACATTTACCAGCTCTGTACATGAAACAGCTCTTTGTTCCTTAAGTAGCAGGAAGGGTTTAAACATAAAATTATGTATAACTGAAAGAAACATTTTGTTCTATTTATGTTTAGTGAATTCCCCGTACCTTCTTTTTGCACTCAAAGGGGTAAAAACTCAAGGGCATCCCTATAAATACTTAGGCATAGGTCTTTCAGTATTTACTGTGCTTAACAGTAACTAGAACCCTCAGAATTAATTTTTCTAGTAGCTCCCTAATTCCCTTTGGCAACTGAAAAATTGACACTCTGGCATGGTTCATCGTGGCATTTGTTGCTGAGACCAGAGAGAAATTATTGCAACACTGTTTGCATCATTAGAAGCAGCATCTGAGGAATCCAAATCAGCCAGCTGGGCAGTTTCAGAGATGTCTTCTTCCCTTATCAGTTCACTTCATGCTGCCACTGGGCAGTAACAAAGAGCCAGAAGTACGTGTGGCCCAAGGAAAGGCACAAACAATATAAAACCATGGCAAGAAATCAGGCAAAGGCAAGCTGTTCTCTCCTGATAACCCTGGAGGCTGAAAAATATTAGACTTAATTAAATGAAAAATAAGGGCAATCTTGTGTGTGTAGTTTGCCTTTGTGAGAGGTCACAATGTTTTAAAAAGTTCTCAGCTTTTGACTGGGATCAGCTCAAGACTTGGCCAAGTGTACCAAGGTAGAGCAACACTTAATGTGTGTTCTAGCAGAGACCTCTGCCAAGTACAAATTGTTAGGTGTAAAACAGAGGTGCTTTGCATTACAAATAGTTGTAGCTGGAAAATGTGCTGTCAAGGAAATAGTGGCTTCTTTTTTTTCCTGGAGATCATCTTCTATACCAAATTATCTATTGATCCAAGAGGCTTAGCAATGAAAAACAGTTTGACAATTTTTCTGTCTTTGGCACTTTTTTGTAGCTGTTCTTAGGGCACCCACAGATTCACACAGAATCAAACTTTCTGTTTATTTGGCACTTCTGCAAAGTTTTTCAGGTATCCACAATTCCCTGAGTGTGTTATTCAATTTGTAGGGTCCTAGTCCCACAACTAATTCTGTGTGAATTGGCCACAAAATATGGAAACCCTGATATGTATCTGCTGAGAACCATATTCAGTGACATTCTCCTCTACATCAAACAGATTTTCAGCTCTCTCTTACCTGGACCTCAAATTCCTTCTTAAGCTATGATAATATGAGTTTTCTTACCCTTGTCATCTTTACACTGTCTCACTAGTTTGCTGGGATTCCCAATCTTCAACCTTCTTCAGAATCCTCAGATCCTCTCTTTTTCCTTCTGTTGTAATTGTCTGTACTTTTACATCCCATTGAGAGGTTATAAACCTTTACTGAAATCTCTTCTCCTTCTGTTCCCAAATTAGGGAGAATATCTTAAGTCGTTCCCCATGGGGAGTCCAAGTCTAACCTCAGTGTAGAGAAGGTGGAGAAATGAGTCTGCAGCAGTTTGGCTGGTTTTTATTCCAAACCCATCAATATGCAAATTGCTTCCTATCACAATCATTCCATAGACTTCTTGGGACTGTTCCACATTCACAGGACCAATGGATTGAGCTGTGCCAGACAGCCAGAGCAAACTGCTGCTCCCCTGTTCACCAACAGCACCAAAAACTTTGATGCAATCGGGGAGAACCACACTGACCAAAACACTGCTTTCTCCTTGAGAGAACAGCAGCACCTCCTCCCACTGCCCACACCTGCTGGGCATAACCACAGAGCTTCACACACAGATCCCTTCCTGGCTTCTTGCTCATTTCCCACAGTGCCTAACTTGGAGATAAATTTGCTTGCCAGCCAGGAGAGAACAGATGAATTAGTGAAAAATGTGGATTTTCAGACTTCAAAGATGCTCCTGGGTTTAAAGAAGTATTAGTCTCTACATTTCTAAACTGAGCAGAATCTTTTTCATTGGAAAATTTGAAGTGGAGCAGTTCTGCTGCCAGCTTTACTATTTTAAGACCCTCAGGAGTCAAAGTACTTAAGCAATCCCTAATTGTAAATCACAGTAACAAAAAATATTTACTGAAGTACTGTGTTTCAGGATTATTCTTCTGAAATTCACAGGCTTGGATGTAAAATTTTTTTTTCATTTCTATGCTGTTTTCTCAGTTCTATTTGGATCTTTTTGATAGCTGGCCCAGGTAGCAAAAGGACAACAGAAGCTGATAAATCAGAAATTGCAATCTTTGCTCAAATAAGGAAAGCTTTAGCAGCAGTGTGAATTTGAGCCAGAAGAATGGATTTTTTCTGTTTTTTCCTCTTTTCACTACAGCAGCAGTGTGTATTCTTAGCAGTTAAACACCAGCAATGTTTCAAAAAGTCACCATGCCACATTGCAATTATGTAAGAAGAGGTGTCTGTCAAACATGCTTAGACCCAAAATTGCATAGAGATTAAAAATAAAAGCCATCACTCCAGTGGTGGGAATTTCAAACATCCCTGGGGGTAAAATCTTTACAGGGCCATATAGAACAAATCTATAAACTCAGCTCCCATTAGTATCTCTGCAGCATCAGTCAGCAAACCTCAACTATGCCCTCCAGGCAGGGTAAAGAAATTGGTAAGCCTTGTGCAGAAGTAAATTATGTGTTTCAGGTAATATTTGTTTTATATAAAAGAAGGGAGAGTAGAGCAAGAGTTCTAACAAATTTCATGGTACTAAGAAACAGGTTTTGTTTTGCCCCTGAATTATGTTCTGGAAATCAGACTTGAGGGCCTCCTTTCTTCTAAAAGAGCCAGCTGAGGTTGAATATCTACTTTTATTCCAGAAAAAGACCTCAGCAAATAATTGTTCCAGTGGAGGAGAATCACAAATCCCTCACCCCAGTTTGTCCTCCTCCTTCCATCAGATCAATCCAGCCTCGAAAACTTGTTGAAAACTGGTCAGCCAATCTCAGAGCTGTGGGGAAGTGTGAGCCCAGAGGAAGTCTGGCCTTTCACTGCACAGAACACCAGAAATATTTTGGTCATTGTGCAACAGTGTTTTAGGAAAGCTGAGGAGGAGGAGGAGGCATCCTTCCTGCAAGGTGCCAGCTTCTGGCAGAGGGACTAAGTAGGCAACAGGATACAACAAACCCTTGAGCTGCCAAGGTGGAGTGTGACAAGTATTGTAAATCTCAGACTGTCCATGCTCCAAAAGGGAAGATGAAGTTTCTTGGTTTTCCTAGACTTATTGATACACAAACTCTTTGTTTGGGAACAGACAGCAGCATCACCTTTTATTTTACAGCATGTTTGGAAAGGGTGCTGCTCCCAGGAGGTGGAGGTCAATTCTGTTCTCCCCTTTTAAAAACCAGAAGTCATTGTCTTGGTGCAAATTCCCAGCACTGGTGTTCTTGGCCCTCAGGTGTGATTTCCAGTGAGGTGACAGAGTCCCAGAAAACCCAACTCTGTGCTGAGGGTTCCCCTAGTCTGACCTCTGCCCAATGCATGGACCTCTGGAGAACCAACATGTCTCCATGTTCTTCTGGATCTATTTTTGGAGTCCAGAACTGAATGTGGCCCTCTGTACCTTAGCTATCATTTTGCTGACAAGATAAGAATATTTTTATTCTGTGCTTTGTTTATTTAAATGTCAAACCTTTAAATCAGAAATCTCCTTCACTGTGTGCATAAATGTGGTAGAGCATCAAGGGGGATGGGAGCACAGGAGATCTAAAGACAGTAAAAACGGCAGTAAAACTACACATCCTGTGTACAAATGCATTTCTAATTGCTGTTGTTAGAGTACAGTCTTCTGTGAACGTTTTCTCTATTGCTATGGACTAGCTATAATATAAAAGTCTCTTGACTGTTTAAATGACGTGGCTAGGAAGAAGATTTCTCCCACTGAGAATGGAGACAATTTAGAATATGGAGCAGAATGGGATAAGATGAATATTCAAAAACTCACAGAGTCAACTTTTTGCATGCAGATTAACTCATTAAAAAATGCCACTGCCTGCAGTACCTACCCCTGGTCATAACTGCAGTATTTATAATGGGATATTAAGCTTTAGTTATGTTACTGTCTTAGGCTACATAAACCACCAGGAAAAGAGAGAATAAATAAGGTTCTTGTAGATTACTTAATTGTAGCAAACAGGAAGCTGCAGTAATCACAATTTTGCTTTGCAAGGGAATTCCATGGTTGAGAGGTGGTGGAATGGATTCGTGAAGGAAACGGGACTAGCATTAATTAGTGTGGTCCCAGCAGGCCATTAATCAGGATGGGGTAAAGCCTCAGTAAACTCACAGACCTCTACTCAAACAGGTAGGTCACACTGTGGGAAATGCTTCAGCTCCACTGAAGTAAACTCTTGGTCACCCCCTGGGGATTTGGATCTTTTCAGAACTAGGAAGGATGGACACAGGTCATCTTCTTCTTCACAGGGACTAAAAGCTGCCAGAATTTGTGCTTGTCAGGAGAGGGAGAAGTGCATGTGATCTCAAGCAGCTGGGATGGAGATGTGACCTTATAGAGCTGATCAAGAGGCTGGCTTTTCCCAGGTCAAGGGTTACTGTTGTGGCACCAACCTTCACCTTGAGTGTATGTTTCAACAGATAAGGAACTGTAAAGTAGCATGTCCATTCCAAGTGTCTTGTAGGAATGCTTCCTAGCCTATAGTGACCTATGGGAGAGAGGAACTGGGACTATCACCTGCAAGCTGCTCAAACACCTGACACTCAAAAGCTCCATCCTTGTAGGCACAGCCAAGGAAGGACACTGGCTCGTAGTCCCTCAGTGTGAGTGGGGTGGGATCTGTGGGCTGCCTAATAATTTGGCCAACAGCCATGACGCCAGTTAGCAAAAAACTCACTTGCTTTATCAAAGGAATTGCAAGCAATCAGTGGTTTGCTTTCCATTGCCATAAGTAGTCTTTTCATAGCTTTTATGGCTTTCAGAAACTGTAGGTCTGTCTTACCTGTGTTTCTCACTGCAGAAATTGGGAATCTCAATCTTGGTTACCCAATGTACAGATGTGGCTGTGTGTTACTTCAGCTCAACATGCAAACTGCAGCAAAAGCTTGGTCAGAGTGACTGTGAGACTCCTCTCAGCTCCTCCACATGTGCCTGGTGCAGGACATTGGAAAGGTCTCTTCTTCTCCCATTCCTTCACTGTCCTTTCAAACCCTTCTACTGTCTTCTGTCTTTGGGCTGTGAAAGAATTTATTCACTTCTCACTTTCCCAAAGGAGCCTGTAGGGTTAGAGTTCCCTATATCCCATTGGAGTGGAATGTACGGCCTTTCTCTCAACACCCTGACCTTCCCACAGCTGCTTACAGGAAAATAACTAAAGTCAAACCAGGTCTACATACAGCATAAGATAGGTACTATTGTCATGGCAAATGTTTCTGTTTTACAAGGAGATTCCAAAGTTTTTACTCTTGAGCCTGGCTGGACATCTCCTGCCTGAAATCCTTGGCCTGTCTCAGAGCTGTTCTTTGCTTGAACAAAGAGTAAGGTATTTCCATCCAATTATTTTCCTGAATTAGTAACAGGATTACTAGAGATCCATATTTTCTTTATAATATCCTTTCACTTTGAAAGCTGAGGAGTCTTTCAGAAAATTAATGTATTTGGCTACAGTTCTGCATAGGCATATGAGTCCAAGATAAGCTAAAACTGTTTTTTAAAATTGGGTTTTTTCCCTCAGGCAATATTTTTATGTTCCCCTTCTAATCTTTAATTGGAAGTCAAGAGTTAGCATATTGATAACTTGGCTCACTCTCCATTTAATTCTGTTTTGAGTGCTGATAATCTAATTACACCATTTTACATAAGGAAGCACAGGCTGAGGAAGTTGAAGCAATTTGATGCCAAAACATATGGCCCATTAAGATGTATCATGCTGACTGTTACAAGGACATACTTACTGTGGTCCAACCAACCTGCTGACCCAGGTCTGTGAAATACAGTGTAATGATGGAGGAGACAGCAAGGCTTTGGATGCTGATGGAATCCTTCAAAAAGGGCCCGTCTGCAGTGACAAAAATGGAAGAGGAGATGGCGTGAACAGCAGGACCCTCTCAGGGGCTCAGCACAGTGCTGAGGCTGCCCTGCTAGTGCTCCAGATGTAGGCCCAGCTTGGATTCTGATTTACTTTGGTGACCTGGTACCTCTTCTCCAGGTTAGCAGCTCAGAGCTCTTCCATGAGAGCTGTTCCCTTCCCATTTTAACAAAAGTGTTTGGCTGCAGTGACACAGGGCAGCAGTGTGTGACAGCTGTACACTGCTGTCCCTGTTAATGTGGCCCAGCAGACACAGGCCATGCAATCACACACACAGCTCCACAGGGCACCCCTTGTTCTGGCTTGCAGGACTAATGGCAAAGTCTGTGTTACACAGCCTCTCCCTCACTGACACATTTTGCTGAAGCATTTGCATTCTCAGGCTGTTTTACAGCACGCAGTGCCTGATGTTGAATCCAACTTCTTGGGCTAAGGCTCACGAGCCAAGATTTCTTTGCTGGCTGTCTGACCTAGGCAGACCAGGTGTATCTGAGCATTACATTACTGTCTGCAGTATTCTGGGGCATCTGCTTTCAGTCCTAATGGATCTAGAGTGTGCAGAAGGACACATGAAAGAACAATATTCGGTTTGCTTTTTTTTTTTAAATATAGGCAGTGAGCTGGCTATTGGAAAAATCCAACAGCCACTGGCACAGGATGTTCCCATGGCTGCAGCACCTTTTTGCTCTTTTCTTTTATGTATGGTCTCCCTTTCAATATACATTTGTTGACTGCTTACATCAGTGAGGGTGCTAGATTCTATCAGGTCCTGCTGGAATTTAGCACCCATCAGCCTCATTTTCTATGGCTTTGCAATTCTACACATCCACAGAGCAAACACCAAACAGCTTCTGGCAACTTTGTCTTCCACTGCCATGTCCACCAAGAACTTGTGGACTGACACAGAGGCTGCCTCTGGCAGCCAGCTGCAACTTCTGGTGAGGCAGTGAGCAAATATGAAAACAGGTAATGCAGTGAGGGAAGGAAGGGGTTGAATGGGCTTAAACCTGCCTTGTCTTCACTGTGTGATCATACACAGTATTCTGGAACATTTCACTCAGTGGTTATGAAAACCATTACTAATGAGAAAAACTAGTAAGGTAATAATGGATGTCAGTTGATGAGAATGTACCAACAGCTCACCCAATAACATGAATAGAGAGAGCAATGCTGTGAGGAGGAGAATCTGCCAGAGGATTAGTAATACATTAGGTGGATTAGTAATTAGTAATACATTAGGTGGATTGGTAATTAGTAATACATTAGGTGGCTGTACTCAGCCATATGAATACTCACTGCATTCCAGTTGCAGGCCAACACGGGATGGGTACCACTGGGGACCTGTTCCAATCACAAAGCATGGCTGTTAATTTCGTGATAGAAAAGCTAAATTTTTGTTAGGTTTGGGGTGGGTTTTTTTCAGCTGATATCTACAGAAGTGAGATGGAATAAAAAACACCTTTCTGTTGGTCTTGTCTATACAGGGAGAATACAAGAGAGCTGGGAGGAGCCCACAATAAATGCATTAGAGCATGAATCCCTTCTCCCATTTCAGTGTTGGAAGGGCCAATCTCAATGCTGAATGCTCCATCAGCACAGCTTGTGTGTGCAACACTGGGAAATATAGAGAGGATACTGTTTATTACTGTATTTGCCAAAACTCAGTACTAAATGTATCAGCCTTGCCCCTCCTTCTAAAAAATATGCCTGTGCTAGAGTCTGGGTCCAGGACTTTGTGTTTCCCACTTAGGAATGTAAAACCTAACTAGGCATGTGCAGCTTGTATTAGCTCTCAACCAGAAATTAATCAGGGAAATAGAGGCACGGAAAGTAGAAGCACATGGATAGCTAATGCTGGGTGACTTATGATTCCCTTGATACCCCCAACTTGAGGATGTTTCCTAGAAGTAGATTTTTAAATGCTCTAGTTTAAAGGTCATTCCAAAATGCACAACAGCAGTTAGTTGTTGTTATTGGATTCCCTTTGGTGATTTGGAGCAGAGACCTGTCAGGTTGGTCAAACGGGTATGGATCTCCAGCTGCATTTACTTCCCTTGGTGTTGGAGTAAGCAGGGAATCACCAACACACTGCAGAGGGGATCATGGATGTTCAGGTTGTTAACTTGGCCAGCTCTTGAGTTCCTCTGTGCAGAAGGCTGTGCTTCTACAGCAGGGCTGCTGAATGGACAGTACAAACACTCCTCCTTTGCATCACAAGGGCAATTTTGCTTAACCCATACACACTCCTTGGTTTGCTGTTGAAGGTTCTTAGGGCTGACCTAGCACATTTCTGGGCTCAGCTGAAGTAATGTGGTGAGAACTTCCACAGTACACGGTGTTGACTGACATTCGGGGGAAGCAAAGATTGTCAGAGAAAAGTGAGGAACCTACTGCAGTATCACCACCCCCAGCCATTTCTGCCACACATTTGTCTTTATTTCCTCTGACACACCTGAAGACAGTTGATAGCCTGAAGATTTGCTTTGTCTTTTCAATTCAAAGCCTATGTGAAATTGCTCAGATTTTTTTTTAGATGTATCTTACAACTCTTAGTGATCCTGTGTTTAATGTACAAATATTCCCCTACCTTTAAATGGAAACAATTGTTTGCAGTGACTGTGATTAAACGTGGAAACATTTGCCCCAAGAAGCTGTGGGATCTCCTTCACTGGACATAGTCAAGCCTTGTCTGGGGATGACCTTGAACAGTCTTATAGGGCTTTAAAGCTGGCCCTGTTCTGAGCAGGAACCTGGATCTGGAGATGAGCTCTGGAGGTTGTTTCTACCTAGCTTAGTTCAGGGTGATGAGGAGAGCTTGTTCAGTGCACCAGTTGCCAGCTGGAGGGGAAGGAGCTGTACAGGGTGTGCACTGTGCAGTGACACTCAGCACACTCATTTCAAAAGCACTTGGTCTGACTTTTGTTGACAAGAACAGGCATTAGATGAACCCATGAACCAGGGCTAATAGCAGGAGGTGAAACATCCATCAAGTAAGTTGCAAACATTTTTTTCAAGGTACCACAACAATCCACGGCTATTAAAGATAACAAAGGGAAGATAGAGAAGGAGCAGCTGTCTGACTTGTCAGGGAAGATATGATTTGCTCCAGGACAGCAGATATCAATAGTTATTTGGGAGCCTGAAATGCAATGTATTTGTGTTAAATTGGAATCTTCCCCCCAGCTTCCCCCCTTCATATTACAGTATGTTTCAATAAAAGTCAATTTACCTGATCCTGTGGCAATGCTCTTTTAGGTATGGCTCATAATCTTCACAAGGGCAAACAGAGGTTGCGCATTTAAGCACGTCATCCCACATTTCCAGTCCTTTAGCCTCAGTACACCATTATGCTCAAACATACTCAAAGATTTAGACAGATGGAAGTGTGCCTCTGCTTCTCCTCCTCTGCAGTGACCTTGTTCTTACATCAGTGTGTCTCTGGTTTCCTGGCCATGCTTGGAAAGCTGTATGCATTCTTCTGGAAGGATCTGGAAGTAGTTGTTCCTTCCCTGCTCTTACTCTTGGTAGGGGGCCACTAGCTAATGTCAAGTGGAAATGCTAAATGGAGTGGGGGACAAAGCCCAAACACGTTTCTATGTTTGAGTGAGATCACCAAAGCTTCTCACTTTCAGTCTTTACTGGCAGCAGATGCTAGCAAGGCTGTTCCCAAGTGTTAGCTGCCCAGGGTCCTGCAGAAACCAGCATTTCTTTCTGGGGAGAAGTGTGACCCCACAAGGAGTCTGCTCTCCTGCCTTGATAAGGCTTCTTTCAGATAGGAAATCTCACACATTCCTGGGTGTCCTGCTCATCACTTGGGAACAGTCATACAAAGGGACCCTGGCCCCACCTCTCACCACTTATTTGCCTTCCTCCTATGACTATTTTCCACAGGGATCCTCCAAAAATCTCACTAGAACAGCTCTGGATTTCTGTTTGGCAATGTGGGAAGATATTCCAATCCAGCCTGCCTATGGCAGACACACATTCCTCTCATTCCTGTAGCAGGAAAGTTCTCTTTTCTTTAAAGAGTGAAAAGAATCCAAACTGAGGGACTAATTATCACTTGTGTTAATTCTTGCTACTGCCTGTAGCAAGAATTAACAGAATGAGGGGTTGATGGCTCTCTTGGCTGTCCAGAGCCAGGGCTGTCTGGCAGAGCAGCTTCACCTGGCGCCAGCAGGAGTTCAGGAGTGCCTGTGGAGAGTCCTGCTCCCAGACAGGGGAAGCACACACATCACTAAGGGCAGCAGAGGCACAGCTGCAGCTGTGGGCAGCACTCGAGGGCGCCTCTGCACTCCCACACCTGGCAGAGCTCCCCTTGCTTCCAGTCTAAAGCTGAAGGCTTTCTCTTTTGCAGGGTTGTTTTGGGGGGCGTTTAGCAGTGTATAATTCCCAGATTTTTCTTATTAATGTTTTCTATTGCTGCCTCCTGCAGAGATTAATGGCAATCCAAGGCCATGGGTGACAGAAGTTTCTCTTGTAACTCCTGTTGCATCTAAGATCAGGCATACATTAATATTTACTTTCTGACATTTTGACGGTGCATCAGAGCTCAGCCACAGCAGGTCACAGTCTCTGTATAATCCTTGTGGTTAGCAGAGCTGTTCAGCTCCCTTTTGCAGGGTTTATGGGTTTGGATGTGTATTTCACACTTGGAACAAAGTTGTAAAAATAACATTTCGGCTCACTTATATCCCAGACTGGCTTTGACTTGGAAAAGCAGCTACAGACTGTTCAGAGAGTAAGAGTGGCCATAGTGGTTCAAACCACAGGTCTGTTTAGCCAATATTACATCCTCTAATGTTTAGTCAATACTGTGGTTCTTCCATATCTATTGCATTTCTAGCATTTATGTAAAACAGCTCTGGTTCCTCTCTTTGCAGCATCATTGGACAGCTGTTGAAATGTCTTCCTAGTTTTCCATCTCTCTTTGATTACTTCTACTCTGCGGGCTTATCCTTCTCTGGAAGGCTGCTTGCCTCAGACCCCAATATGGTCATCCCCCAACTGCACGTTGCCACCTGAAAGCTTTGCCCATTCCTCAGCTGAAAAGTCATTCACAAATCCCTTGCATTTAAGGAATCAATTTCATTCTTCTTCACTGTGCAACTTGATTTAGCTGAGGATGTTCCTGGCCATGGCAGGGAGGCTGGACTAGATGATCTCTGATTGTCCATTTTAACCCAAACTGTTCTACAGCTCTGTGTGTTATTTAAGACATGAACATAACACACATTCTGTGTGTTGCAATTCTGTTATGAATCAGGCAAAGTTATATCTATGTGTACAGGCTTCCATTAGTCTGGAAGTGTAAGCAATTATGACAGGTCTTAAGTCTTTGACCATATTCCATCTTCTCTATCAGGAATTTTTTTCCAACTTTGCATTTAAAAAATCCATACATTTATTAAAAAAAAACACTTTAAATATTTTAATTCTATGATGTTTAAGGCATCATAATTTTTCCAAACAGGATGGTATTTGCTTGGAAAGCACCTCAGTGTTTACCTTTAATAACCTCTTTTAAAAAATGGATCTGAGGAAAAATATTTAATTTTGTGTGCGTTATTTGTTGTACTTGTCCATGTTTAAAAGAGAAATTAAAATACAAGCAAACTGACAGGACACATAAAAACAGACAGCCACCTTTAATTTTCCCATAGCCAGCTATGGAGTTACCTATTAATACTGGCTATAAAAAGGAGATGAAGTGCTGTCAAACAACCATACAAATACCAGCTAAAATGACAGCCTCAGTGCCATGCCCAGCTGCAAATATCACTGCACAAAAATGCACAGAAAACTAAATTCCACTGGTCCTGCTGCCCACATGGCAGGTTTTTTTTCACTGCCTGTATACTAGAATTCCAGTAAATGAATGGGCTAATCAGACAATCCTAGGAAGCAAGAGCAGTAAGAAAAGCCCCTATATGCAGCTTTAACACTGTCCAAAGGTACTCTGGACATGACTCAAGCTGACCTTAATGTGTGCTCCACCACTTAAATGTCACAAAATGTTTTGAAAATTTAACAGTTAAGAAATCTAAGTACTTAGTACTTTTCAATAGTTGTGAAATTGAAGGAATCAATCTAATTTTTAATAAGTTTCTTAAAGAATCTTCTACAAAAAAAATTAGCGCCTTGTCTGCTCTGCAGTAAATTGCACAATCAAATGCCCATTTGTCACAAAGTATTTATGAAGTTTCGTGAGCCTGTATGAGAACAAAGGTAACATGATGAAAAACTCCCTTGCTGGGGAATTCAGTGTGTTCCTTAGAATGCAGACCTGCAAAAGCTATTCTGCTGGGGAGAGAGGAGTCTAAGAAATGCAAAACACAACTGACAGACACAATTTGGAGATAATTAGCAGATTGACTTTCCATCATCAGCTAATTTTATTACCAGTTAAATTGTTTGTTTCTCATTGTATTTCGCCACCCATGCATCTCTAATAACAAATAGCCTTAATAATTACAAACAATACCTGCTGTGATATGAATAGGGTGATATGAACAACAAAATTACTATAATCAATCATCAGCAGCATGTTGCTTAAATTTGCAGAAACAGTGGAAATTCCAAGGAACCACTGCGGCACCAACCTCCCTTATCTGATGACAAAAATGTTGCAGATGAGCTGAGAAGTGTAAGAGCACCTGCTCCTGTGAACTGAGCATGGCTGCAGTGCATTCCACCACCTTGACCACATGGCAGTTTTGGTACCCATGCAGCAATAACAAGAGTTTGCTAGGAAAGATTCACATTGTAGTATGTGTGGGTGTGCTGGCTTTGTGCATCATTTATAGAGACAGGCAGATTATCTTAAAACTTGCTGAGGTCTTTCCTTGACAATAAACAGTGAACAAATACAGCTGTCCCTTGTATGTGATCAGACAGTGGCCATGCTGTTGTCTCCCTTGGTCGCAGCTGCCCTGTCTGAGTGTTCCCAGGAACACTTCTGAGAAAACAAGGATAGAGACATCACCATGCCAGCAACCACAGCCTTTGCAGGGCTGAAGTTTGCCTACTTCTGCTTCACTGAGCTGACAGCAGGAAAAGCAGGATGCTGAAATGACTGGAAGCTATTGCTTTCTGCTTTTATTTGGAAAAAAGGGCTGTGTGATTTATTGTGCTAACATTGCACTCGAGTGATTCCTGGACATGATGGCAGAAAGCAAAGCACACCAAGGAAAGCACAGAAAAACTAAGCTGGGCCACAAGATCAAGAGAGAAAGTATCTGAAGTGATTGCTTACTGTGCTTGCCTCCCCTGTAATAAATGGCAGCGGCTGAGAGCTGCAATCTGCACGACCAGCCCTCTTGAAGGATTGCAGCTCTCAGCAGCACCCTGGGGCAAGCAGGGCCACAGCATCTCTTCACATGGCCCCTCTCAGAAGGCCCTCCTTGGCTGCAGGCCAAGAGATGTTGTGACACACTAAGTGCCAGCACAGTCACCTGGGTCTATTTTCCAGGGCTAGTGCAGAGCCCAGCTCAGGCCAGGCCCCTCCAGGTACCACTTGGCTGGCACCCGACTGAGCTCCTGAGCCCAGCAGGGCTCACAAGGGTCAGGCTACCAATTGTGTGCTGCTTCCACCTCTTGCTAAGTCTTTAGGGCACAGGCTGACCTCGGGAGGGCACTTCCTGGATCCAGGATCATTCAGCTAGGCTGTGTTTTCCTGGTAGGAAAAGAAGGACCTTTGAGAGGTGTATCAGCATATTTAAAGAGCAGGAGCAGATCTTGAGCTAGATCCATGTTTTTATGGGAAGTTAGTGGAAAGAGTAGATCCAGTGTTCAGTAATATCTCAGTAGAGTACTGAAATGGATGTTGGTTTTAATGGCTCCATAGCTGGGGATAAATCCCTTTTCTTTGTCAGCTTTTTTCCCTGAATATTCTCTCTGATTTGTTTCATTTGTAAGCTTTCCAGGGAAGATCTTTGGCCATGTCTTTTACAAAGGCACCTTGAACTCTAGTTGCTATGGGGACACAAAAAAGCACTTTCTTAATGGCATGTGGAATTTAAAAAATTAGCTATTTGATCATAAGCATCCATTTTTTTCCTCTGGTTTTTGCAGTACTTGAATTCATCAAGCTACACCCACAGTGCTGAGGGAGAGCAGGCAGTGAGCTGGCTGAGCTGATGTCTCCAGACACACTGGCCAAGTGCTAAGGACAGGCTCTGGCCCAGAGGCAGGACAGCATGCGCTTCCCACAGACTACTGAGCAAGTGAACCCTTGTCTGACTGAATATCTGGCTAAATGCTTCTGCTTCACCTGTTCATTATTCCCATTGGCCTTAAGGGTTTAAAATCTGTGACCACCCATTTTTCCAACATAAAGTCATGCAGCAGTCACCCTGGCAGCTCCGCTGAAGCCTCACAGAGACTGGTCCAGAAGGTTTTTCAGAGCATACCTAATGTCTCTATAGCACAATGCACATAATTCCGGCACCCATTGCCCTTAAGAAAACTGTCAGAATTTTGCCTTTCTTTCCCAGGACCTGGCAAAAAAAGGATAGCCCTGTCCATATGTTGGTTGCTGGGAGCAGTTCAGCTGCTGTGACTGTGCCCAGATGTGAAGCTCCAGCCTGTGGGACTCTGCACTGCACCTTGAGTCCCAAATTTACTTGAATGCATTTTCATTTAAAAAACTTATATAAATGCCTGAACTTGTTGAGGAACAGAACACTCCCCCCACACCTTTTTTTTCCCTACTGAAAAAAAAAAAATTAAACTCTCATACTTCAGCTATATTCTGATTCAGGCAATAATGGACAAATTTCTTAAGAGTCAGCATAGTTTTTCTTAATGGAGATTGATTCTTATTAGTGGTAAACAAAATATTGTTCGTCATTTGGATGTCAATTTATGTCACTGAGATTAACCTTTCAATATTCCTTCTGAAACAGTTTGTAAATGAAAGCAACTGTGGAATTTCAGATGAGCAAAAAACATCAGGGAAAAAAAACAACCAAGCATGCAACATTTAGATGCATATGTTAATATTTTTCTGCATTGTTTTTCCTTTGCACTTCCAAAAAATCAAGGAGAAAAGGGAAAAGCCAGCCCTGTGCATTTCCATTTTCCATGTAGCCTGCTGCAGAAAGCATAATTAATTTTGATCTTTCTGAGTGAATTTGCATTTAAATTAATGTGCGTGGGCAAAGGAAGGGAAAGGGAATGAAGCTCACCTTCTATTTCATTAATAACAGCCACAGACCAGAATACAAAGAAACAAGAAAATAGGTGCTCTGACAAGCCTGGAGCTGGAAGGAACTTTTCTGTGGGGGGCTGCCCTTCAGGGAGGTGAGGAGGGGCTGAGCAGGTGGTGCTGCGCAGGGACAGCAGCGTGACCCCCACGGGCAGTGGCACTGCAGGGCTGCCCTCACACACACTGCAGGGTGCCAGGGGCTGGCCAGAGCAGCTGGGCTCTGCCCAGTGGGTTTGGGCAATCTTTGGGCCAGGGATGCCCAGGAAGGGCTGTGTCTGTCACCCGTGCACTCTGACAGAGCTGGGTTTGCTTCATAGTTGCAGACAGTTGGCTCTGAAATGCCTGCCCAAATTAAAAGAGAGACGAAGAATTTATGCCAAGTGAGGGTCTGTATTCTGGTAGCTGTCTTTGCCTTTGAGTCTCCAATCTCCACAAGTCTGGAAAGGGTAACAAAGATAATTGTTCAGGTATCAGGGACTGTGAGAATTTGAGCAAGATTCTCTTCCTAAATATAAGCTCCATCAATGAAGCCTTCGCATGAAGGCAACACAAACTGAGAAATTGCACATTAAGAAACGCACATTTGCCAAACTGTGTTTCAGGGCTGAAAAAGATCCTTCCTTCTCTGTCTTCTCACCCATAGTTTGGCATGGGATTTCTAAAAATGCAGCTTAATATTTGGTGGTTTATGGAATCATTTGCTGTCTATCTCAATCCATAAATGCTCAATCAATGTCTATCTCTGCTGGTGTGGAGGTACCAGCCCTGACAAGGTTTTCACTGGCAGCAAAGCAGAGCATTTAAACCCAAGGTATCTAGCCACCCTTGTGGTCTCAGGAAACACAGGCAGTAAGCTATTTAGGCCTGTTTAAAATGTTCCTTTTAAAGCCTTTGTTCCCGCTCATCCCATGCCAGGTTCTGAGGGAACAAACAGTGCTGTGCCTTGCAGTGTCATGGATGTGCAGTGCTTCAGGACACTGATAGCACAGGGCACTGCTGCCTCCCTGCACAAAGCTCTGGTGTGGCTGCTGCAAGCAGCACTGATGCTGAGTGCATTTGGGTAGCAGCTCTCCACAGAGCTGCAAGAGGGACAGAGAGCAGGGAACTGGTGAGGTCAGTGTTTCAACCAGTGCTGTTTGCATGCTGCCTGAATGCATTTCAGTGCCAACGAAGGTTACAGCAGGACTGTGGCCCTGCTGGTTTTATATTCCAGCATCAGAAAGTACACAGTGGTCCAGCAATCACAGCTGATACAGGAAAGATGGCTCAAAAGTTCATTTGTGCCTTCCCTGCTGATGTACTGGGAAGAATCCTACCCCAGGCTCTAGCTGTTTCTTTAAAAGCATTCCACAGTCAATTAGCTAATAAAGTATGCTAATTAAGTATAATTTTCTTTCAATATTGACTGTCCAGGGGATATTGCTCTCTCCAGCCACTAAGCTGATCAGGATGCTTTCCCTTACTGACCCCCAAAGCAATGTGGGTTTTGTATCTAATGGCCACACCAATGCCATCAACAATTAACTGAGCACATTTGAATTGACACGATTTCGTCCTGAGAACAAATTAACTTCTCATAAATTCATTGGTAAATTCACCACACTGAAAATTAATCCCCACTAAGAACAGGGCTAAACTGTAATTTCTCCAGCAGCAGTGAGAAAAAGGCAGCAGAGATCTGCCCTGTTCTGGCAGCAGATCAGACACTAGCATGGGAACCAGAGGCTGTCATGTTCCACTGTCCTTCCTGGGAGAAGCTTTTTAGAGCTGGCTTAATTCCCCCATCCCACCACTTTATTTAGGCTGTGGAAAGGCTTTTGTGCCTCAGAAGCCCTGCTATGAAGCTTGAGGGGACCTTATCACTCTCTACAACTCCCTGAAAGAGGTGGTAGGAGGGTGGGGGTCAGGCTCTTCTCCAAGGCAGCCAGTGTCAGGATGAGAGGACATATCCTCAAGCTGAGCCAGGGGGGTTCAGGCTGGACATCAGGAGGAATTTCTTCATGTAAAGTGTTCTAAACATTGGAATGGACCGCCCAGGAAGGTGGTGGAGTCACCATCCCTGGAGGTGTTCAAGAAACAACAGAACGTGGCACTCAGTGCTGTGGTCTAGCTGATGAGGTGGTGATCAATCAAAGGTTGGATGCAAAGATCTCAGAGGCCTTTCCCAACCTAAAAGTTGATTAGCAAAGTACTTTTCCACAGCTTTACAGACACAGCCTATAAGGGCTTTGATTGTGGTGACACTGCTTGGTGAGTTTTCATTCTCATATCTGAGGGATGATGTTTCATCCCAATCTATACGGCAAACACTTCGTGGCCTTTGAGCACCTCTGCTGCTTCCCCTCGGTAAATGTGACAGGCACAGCTCATCCAGGCTGTTTGTGCACTCTGAACTTGCAATCTAATGGCAGAACATAAAAAAAATATTGCCTTCCACTGGTATGTATTTAAACCAGAGCAACATACATTGTTCCAGTATAACTCACACATCATTTGTTTCAGCAGTGAGTAATTTTCAACAGCAGATATGTTCAAATCATTGCGATTGGGGACAATTTAGAAAGAGGCAAAATTCTGCTACATTATTTTTACTGTGAATCATTTGTTCACCTTCTTGTCTTTGATGCATTGCTTTCATTAACTTGAAACAGTTGCAAATACCAAATTTTGTTTGAAAGCTTTCTTATTTTGGTTGTTCTTAGGGTTTCTTTCCCACCATGCACAAATAAGAAAATAAAGACAGAAATGGGCTACAAATATGAGAGAGTGCTTGTATCTAAACAAACACAAAACAAGCCACTGTCACAGGGTGAGATCTTTCACATGAAGTCCTGAACAGCCCCCCTTTGCTCTTGTGCTCACCTGACCCTACCCCTGGAATTGCAGCTGCTTGTTATATTACAGCTCTTAGCCCCACAGAAGGGAAGGGCTGCAAAAGCACATCCAGGGAATCCATGAGGAAGAGAAGACCTGGGAGAAAGTCTGAACTTAGAAGCTGAAGCTGCTGCCTCTTCTCTAGCCTGTCTGGCAGAGATGACACCAGAGGACTTGTCATTTCTTTCTCTTGTTCTCACAGGTTTTTCAGGGAGGTAGGTTCCTCTCACTCTGGCAAGGAGATTCACTTCCTCTCCTGTTATCCAGCACCTGTTGGCTGTCTTTCACAAGAACTCCTGGGACATTTCATACACATCCATTCCAAGCAGCTCTTTGTAAAGGAAGCTGTTGGATCTTTCACTAAAGCCACGTGCCAGCTTAGGTGTTCTAAAGTGCAGGGACTTCTGTGAAAAACCTGATGTAGATTACTTCTATAGGGCCTCCTACTGTAATTTTTCAGTTGCACCATAGGCACTAATATAAGACACATTGTAAATAATAACAGACAATTCTGGTAAACAAATTTGGATGTTTTTCATCTAGATCTGTCAATTAAATCTACTGTAAAATCAAGAAAAGCAAATAATCTAGCTATGAAATTTCCTTCCCTTAATGAGGCATTTAAAGAGCATCTCACATTTGTTCTCCAATTGTTTACATAGGATGTCATTTGTGATGCATTGTTGGAGCCCTGTAAATCTCAGCTGGGAACAATATCCCAGAGAGCAGGGGAGACAGTTCTGCTTCAAGCTACATCTCAATAGATTTTCTGCCTTTTCTTTTATTATGTTACTCATCTGAAATGATATCTGTAATCCTGCTAATGAAATGCAATAACATCAGATGCAGCAGCTGTCAAAAAAAAAAGAGAAATAATGTGAATTTTCATTAAACTTCTTGATTTGATCTTCAGTTTTTCCATTGCTGATTATTGCTGGTTTTCTGAAGGTCATCTAATTTCTATAAGGCTTTAACGAATCCTGGCTTTTGTGTTTTAGACACCTTACTCCCTCTGGTTCAATAGGTCATTAAACATATATTTAAGTCATTCTTTGTCCCAAGTGTTTCTTATGGGATCACAGCCAAAAGAGACAAAAGATCCCAAGGTGGATGAAAGGCAGGTTAATTATTCTTATTTTATAGATGAGAAAATGAAGCTTAAAAGGAAGAAAGTGTCTAGCACACAACTCACCCCTGTCAATAGCATGACTCCTATTGGTCAAGTCTTAAATACCTAAGTCTTAAACATCACATTTATTTCATTGTTAATCAGGAGACTTCAAAAGTCCCAGGGGGTCTTCTGGCTTTTATGATTCTCTTTTGAAGACCAAAATGCTTTAAACATCTGTCTCTGAAAGTCTTGTTTAAAGTTCCCTGTGCCCTGCTTCTAAATCAGCTTGGTGAGCCAAACCTCCACCACAGTTTCTGAATTCAATAATAAAATATTTTTGCAACTGTGTACGTATTTCAGAAAGCAAAACATCATGGATATCTGATCAGATGCTTTTCAGACTGCTGCAGTATCTCTTTCTCCACAACTTATAATGAGATTCAAGTGCTCAGCAGAGAAATGAGCTGCAGATGCCTGGTCTGGTGCTCACTCTCACTGTTGTTATCTCAGCAGCCCAGCTAGAAATGTCCAAATGCAGAATATGGGCCTTAGCAGTGTCAAGAGACATGAGCTGGGCTTGAATGGGAGGCTTATGACCACAGCTCAGGATGCACAATAGTGTCTGTGAAGGGCACAGAACCTTCTGGAGGGCATATGCCATGGGCTCTATGCATTGTCTGTCCCTTTTGGAACAATTCTAGAATCATTTTCTCTGAAATTCCAGCACAGAATGGGGTGTGGGGTGTCTGATGCCTGAGTATAAGGTAAACCTTCATTCAGTCTGAAGATTAAAATCATGAGGTTAACTCAGTTTGGCTTCTCCTTTCTTTTAACAGTGTTAGGTCAATGATGCCATTCTCATTTCCTGACTGGCTGTTGCAAAGGAGTGAAAAAAATTCCCATTCAATTAAATTATTTTGACAACCAAGCCATCAATTCAGGTCACACGAATCTGTATCAGCAGACAGACTCCTGTATTTTGTGTAGAGAGATTTGCACAGATATGTCACAAATAAGCTGAGAGGAGGTCGTCCTCCTGATGCTTCTCCCTGCACAGGATAGAAATGAAGCTACTGGACAGGCTGGTTTTGTGACTAAAGCCCCATCCTGAGGCAAGAATTCTGATAGTGCTGCACAGGCAGGAAGCAATTTACTCATGAGTGAGATCTCTGATTGTGAGCTGGGAAGGAAGAGGGTAGCAACCAGTTTGAGTTTTGTGGCAGGAGCTGTTGCTCACTTTGTGCTTAGAGCTGGGAAGAAAAAAGTAAAGAATTCCAGAAGATACAAGCCTCACTGTGGCAGTAACAAGAAATTCGAGTTTCTAATAAACTGGGTTGTACTGACAGGCATAGAGAAGTGAAAAGATCTTAGAATTGTGTCATTTGAGGGATACTGAAATTCATCAGGAGCTGGCATCCTATTGATCTCTGCTGTGTGACTAAGACAAAAGAAAAATAAATTATAAATATAGGATGAAATAAATACCGTGTTTCCTCCTAATCTAGTAATTTCCATTTACAAAGTCAACAGAGATGAATGAGCAATTTACACTGATGAAATCACTGTCCTTCTTAGGGCCCATTTGTAATAACTGCCCATCCCCAGCCATTCACCTTCGTTGTGTGGCTTCCAGTTGAACTGTTATGAATGCAGAGAGGGAAAAATTTATGGAAAACAATAGCTGGATGTGACTGCCTACCCAATGTGCTCTGAGAATCCATACTGGGGACGTAATGCTGGGGCCTCTGAGCTCTGCAATCAGACACTGCGCAGCAGGATATTGTCTGTCCTTTGGAAAACTCCTTCATATATGGATTCTGGGCTAGTGTGAGCTACTTAGGACACAATCAGGGAGGAAGGAGTTTGAGATCTGATAAAAGCTATAGCCTTTGTAGCTGCCTTTCTGTCCAGGGAGTGCGTCCAGCTCAAGGCGACTCATGGTGGGATCAGATCATTGCCCTCTTTCAAACATTTTGGCTTTCTCAAAGCCTGATCTCCTAATATAGGACAGAAGAAAGATCCCTCTGGAAGGCTCTGTGCCCTAGATATAACTTATTTGGGTCTCTTTGGTTTGTGAAACACATGGCTGATTGACAGGCCAAGACTGTGAAGTCAACTTTGCTGAGCCATAAATAGCATAATTCAGCTTCTCTGAGTCCCCAGCAGATGTATTCATCAGGCACATGAGTCTCTCCAGGCATCAAAATTGACAGATTTCATTAACTTTCTGCAACCTGAGAATCCAGCTGTAATAGGCAGTGTGGAGGAATCAGAGGAAGTGCAGGTTCTCAGCAAGACTGTGTTATCAGACAGTCCTGATTATACAGAGCCAGTAGGCAAGGACTGGCTTAGCAGTCACTGCTCTCCCTGGTACTGCTCTTAATGACTAATCCCCACAGCATCCTCCCTCACCTCTCTGAGCCTTGCAGTTTAACATCACAGCCAGCCTCCAGAAGGGAATTACGTGGTGCAGTACAGCCATCCTTTCCAGCAACAGCTCTGCATCTCTCTCCTGTGTGTCAGCACAGGCCTGGCAAAATCCACTTATTTATGGTGCCCTTGCTATTGAAATCCTGCTACTAGGTGCACCTGACTGCTCAGGTCTCATGAAAACCAGAAAAGTTTCACATTGAGGGCATGAAAACCCTTAGCAGCATTTTTAGAAAGGAGGAAAGAAAGAGGACTTCCTCCACTAAAGAATTATTTTTACTACTTCTTGTGCCTTGACCTGTGCTCACAAAGCCTGCCTTGTGATTTTTAAGTAATGAGAGATTCTCCTCCTTGCTCTTCACCCTGTCAGCTCAACTTCCCCTGTTCTGTGTTTTGAAGATGTTTCAGGGTTCTAGGTGAACGAGGACCTGTTGATTTTAAAATGCTGAGCACTCCCTGAGCTGAACACCACTGATGGGTGATGGGATCTGCAGGGCTGCTGGTTCTCCTGTGGCTCCTGGGACACATGCAGGATGAGAGCAGTAGGTAAAACTCCTAACACACTGCCCTACTGTAAGGAGGAGGCTGAAAAAGAGATTGGTCCCCTCATGAAGAAGGATTTACACTTTTTCCTTGTCCTCTCTCTAGAGAAAAGCAACAGCGAATATTTCAGCAGCATTCCAGGGAACACGGCTCCCAGGGTCACTATAGAAATGCCTGTAAGGAGCAGTTATAAGATGGTATAGCAGGGTTCTAAAGTTTCATATTGTTCAGAAATTATGCTGTTTATTCTTGAGTGCCATCTACTGACAATTCCTGTCTTTATGATTTGCTTTCACTGATATTGCTTATTTTAAATGCCCTATATAACTTCTGTTAGCTTTGATGTTCCTTATTCCTTGAGCACTTTATTTCCCTCTGAGGACCAGGATGCCCTTGACAGGATGTTATCTCTTGGACTTCCCCTTTTCCTTCCACCCATCACCAGGCTTCCTCCTTTCCCTGCCTGCTCCTTCTGCCTAGAGGGCAATTTATGGCCTTCCCATGCTCACCCTTCTGGCTTCCAAATGTAGCTGCAGCTGTGCTGTCCCCCTTGAGCAGGAGGTTGCTATTATCAGTTTGTTACAGCACTGCTGAGATCTTATTTCCCCATTTCCTTTCAGTCCTTCCTCTTCTTTCAAGAGCTTCTTCAGCAACTTTCATGCAGTAACCTTGAAAATATTTAATGATCACTGACACCACTCTATTATATATTAGGTGTTCTAGGAGTATTTTATTTTAGTTATGTGATACTTGAATTAGCATTATTATTAGAGTTTTTCATTTTCTATCTGTAAGATTTCCTCCCCCAGCAGTCCAATACATTTTGCAAAGATAAAAATAAATTAAAGGTGAAAAGTTATTGCCAAGGACAAGAGCTCAGGAAGTTTAGCCTACAAGATATTTCTTTCTCCGTCGAAAAACATAATCTGTATAGATAAAGAAAATGCCAGGTAGCTAACTCGTTATAAGCAACTGAGAAAATGGGTCAAGAGACTTTTTTCTTACACACTCAGTTTTTGGCTTGGTTCCATCTCTGCCAGCTAGCCAAAGGAATGAGGAAAATTCTAGTGAAGTCTCCTAATGCATGGCACCGTGCCTCAGACAGCTCAGCACCATGGCCAGTGATACCCTGACACACAGCTGCCACTCATCCTCAGGCAGAAAATATCAAGCTGTAAAAGTGTAGACATTTCTCCACAACAGGCTTATACTGTGGAACTCCTTCCCAGAGGATTTTGCTGAGGTCAAAACTGTAAGTAGGTTTAAAAAGGATTAGACAGATCCATGGTGGGCAGGTGTGATGTTTGCTATTAAACGTGACAGCCTGGCTCTAACATCTGCTCCAGAAAGCCCCTGTGGAGCTGATGGCTGGAGGGGGCTGCGCAGGGAATCTGCTGTGCTGGGCTGACCCCAGTTGCTGCTGCCCATCCCTCCCATGGGCAGTGGCTACAGCAGCCAGGGGATGATTAAAAACAGCTTCAATCTGGACAAAGCCTTTGAATTCCCATGAAAATAGCACTTTGTCTTCAATGGTTACTCTCCACTGAGATCCCTGAATCTCCAGCAATAAAACTGGGATTGTCCCCCTGAGCTCAATGCACAAGGATCGGCCTTTGGGGGGTTCTTTCAGTAGAGACTGTTTTGCTGAAATGAGGGCTGAGTATTTCAGTATTTATTCCTGGACTTCTAAATCCATATTCTGCCTTTTGTGTAAACACACATCCAAACTAATATTTGACTAACTTAGAAACTGCTTATCAGTAAGATGGCAAGTGTCACTTGCATCCCATTTCTTTTATTTTAATGACTAACAGCTTGTGCTGCAATTCATAATTCAGTCTCTTTCCTCCTTTCTTGAATCAGGCAGCAAAACCTGATCAGTGACAGAGATGATTCTTGTGAAATTGCTGCACGGGGTTTCCTCTCACTGAAGGGCTGACAAGATACCAGCTGAGGAGAAAGCTTAATTGCATGGGTGATCAAAGGAGAATGTATGAAGCCAGGGACACTGGAAGGGGGTGTGCGTAGGAGAGTGTTTTAATGAGAGATTTTAGGGGAACATGTGAGTCTGGCACACACAAAATGACAGAAATGAATGCATGAGCCAGTACAAAATAGCATGCTAACCAAAGGCATCCACAGATCAGCTTCAGCCCCTTCTCAGCCCTTGCCTAAGAGAACTGCATTCTATTAGCTGTCATCCCACTAACTATACAAAGAGAAAAAAGTGAAGGTTTGATCTTTGCGACTGGGAAAGGAGGAGGAGGGGGCGGGAACCTCATGAGACAACAACATCCAGGCTGAACTGGAAAAGAGAGATCAAAGCAATGAGCTGAACTGAGAAGGGACACAGGACACTGATATGGTACTCCCGGGAATGGGATGAATTGACGTAAAAAAATGAGAATTTAAAAAGCATTGAAGGCACTTGCCAGCCCTTCCATGTGCTGTAACACACTGCACAGACAGAGGTTTGGTTCATGATGTATACAGTCCTTTCTTGTATGCTTACTGTCTTACTTTATACTCAGCTGCACTTACATCACTGGGGGCACTTGAGGAGTAAGATGCCTCTTAATATCAAAACAGGTGCCATTAAAATGGCTTATGCACAATCTCACATCATTTTAGCACAAATCCATTAAAAACCTCATTACAGTTATATTGGCATAAACCTCTGTGCCAGTGTTCTCCAACTGATTTAAACTGCATCAATATAAACCCAGTTTCAATTGATTTAAGAGATTCTAGGCAGAAATGCACTGCATTTGACAAACTAATGGGAGGACATACTCTTATTGAAATATTAAAACTTCTGCACTCGATCTTTTCATATTCAGCAGTGTGGCTTTTGAACTTTTGCCATTTTGTATTTTACAAGCCCTTACAGGGAGGGAAAATAAGTAACTTTAGAGCAGTCAGGTTAACAGCCTTTCACTTCATCAGCTGAACCCGTGTGCAACCACAGATGCCTTAAGCTTTAGTGTTTTATAAAATTATAAGGACACAGGAGAAGCATAATGCTTTTTCTACTTATCCTACTCTGAACTCAAGCATATTAGTGGCTGACAACCCCTTTTTTTTCCCTGTAAAAGGCATCTAGCCTTTAGTTGAACACACCCCTTTTTTGTAAAAATAATGAAAGCTCAGTATCTAAGATGCCACCCACTAGACCAGGTTGCTCAGTGCCCCATTCAACCTGGCCTTCAACCCTTCCAGGGACAGGACATCCACAGCTTCTCTGGGCAGCCTGTGCCAGAGCTTTGCCACCTTCACCATAAAGAATTTCTTCTCTATATCTAACCTAAATCCAGATGGTATTTAATCACTCTGAGCTCACATTCTCCACTACAGCAGCTTTCTGGTCCACATGGTCAGTTTATGGCCAGCTTGAAGCAGTCTGTTGTTACTGAAGTTTATCCAATATAACACTGGGAGAAGAAATGCAGTACTGGCCTTGAAATGACACCATGTAATGTTAAAAAGAAGATAAAAACTACTGCCCCTCATGTGCTGGCAGTGATAAATTATGCAGCTGTCTTCTTCCAGTCTCTCCCATCTGCAACAGCTACAATAGAACCTTAGTTCAAACACAATTCTTATTGAGCTCTGGAGCTGTCAGGCCAGTCTCAGGTTTTGTGTGAGATTCCTGAAAAATAAATTTGACAATTTCTCTGAGGAAAAGGCCTCTAACCATGTCTCCAGCCTGGTAACCATAGTACTTACATGCTTTGTGAAATTTGTGTTTCACATCAAGAACGGTAGATGCTGGAGGTACCTGGAAAAGAAAGCAAAAGGCATGCAGATTAATTCTTCTTTCTTCTTCACTTTGGAATCCCTTCTCCACCCCTCCAATGAAGAGATGCTTAGATTTGTCTCCAAGTCCTTCAGGCTAAAATGAAAAAAATCAGCAAATTTGTTTTCACAGGTTGGTATGTTATTAAGGATTGTCCAAATTTGAATTATACATCAGCTGGACCACCTCTGCTTCGTCAGTGGAGGGGTAAAATCACAAGGGTCAAGAGGGAAAGCTGTTGGCCCTGCTTGATGCAGTAATTGGCCCCTAGATCCAACCAATGGGAAAACTTGAAGGATTTAGCTTTAAAGTTAGGTTGAAGCATGCTGAGGTCCATGTCCTGGAGACAGAAAGGGTTCTCTGGAGGGGGCGGTAGCAAAAGTGGTAGGTTCTGTTCTTTCTGCCTGAAATGAGTTTGTTTCTGCATGCTTTTTGTTCATGAGCACTGAAACAATTCAGGTGTCACAGTTTTAGAGGGCAGTCTGGAGGATTTTTAGGCTCTATTTTACTATGTATATTGACTTCTTAATATACTTTGTACAAATTACCTGAGAGAAACATTTAGAATTTACTAGAGCAAAATACTTGGATTTGCCTTTTCTTTACAAGGAAAGGCAGTGGGACTCTTGAGGAAGTAGCATGTTGAGCTACTTATTAGTGGATTGTGACAATAACGATGCAAACAAATAAAGAACATAAGAAATTCTCCTAGTAGAGATCATTTAGCACCTTAACATAGACTGTTTTGTTGAAAAGACTGTTTGGAGAATTACTGATGCAACAAAATAAAATTGCTGACTCTAAAGCAACAAATCAGTGCAGAAAGAAAAGTTTACTCTTATGTAATTTGACACTCCACACAAATATACAGTGTATGTGCTTTTAGTACTTATGCATAACCCAACTTGCTTCCAGTAATATGAACAGGCAGAGAGCTCAATACAGATTTCAGTGATCTAAAGATGTAAAATGACACCTGTGCTAAAAGGTAGTGAAGTACAGATCTTTTCTAAGTTTTATCTTGAGTTTAGATGAGAACACTTTATTTTCCACAGTACAGAGGGTTTCACTGGGCATTTACAGAAACTGCTGTAAATGAAACTCCACTTAAACACTGACTTGTCTCTCTAATGTGGCTGCTAAGTAATGCCAACTCCACCCAAATCAAGGCCTAGGCTCCTTGAAACCAAGGATTATCCTTTTTCCCTGTCCCCAACACCCATGTTGTCCCAAACCATGCTGAACTGTACTAGACCAGGCAAGAGACACTGCCCTTGGGGACTCTTTTCTTCCTAGTCACAGGAAACAATAGAAGAAGCCATTTTATCTTTCTTAGTTTAAAAAGGAAAGAAAATATTTTATCTGTGTTTATTGCACTTGAGCCATGCAACACCCAGTAGAACAGCCCATCTCCCATAGTATCCGTGTATTTTTCCTGTCATGTGTGCAACATCTGAGGACTTGGGGGGGCTATGTTCTCAAAACCTCTAAAAATTGCTTTCTCACTCTTTGTAATCTCACACCTGTGAGGTCTGGAGCCCAGAATCCACCAGGTATGGTTGCAAGCTGTTAGCTGGCAACACCTATTCAGCATACAAGCCTGCAGACCAAAATCTGTCATGTGTCCTAGCACGGGGCAGATGTGCAGGCACTCAGGGCTGGCACTGCCAGCTGAAGGACAGGGATGTTTTTTCCAGTTTGATGGAGGATGAGCTGGCTTTCTAAATGCAGTATAAGCCACATTGCTGCAGGGCCTGCATCCCAACAGATCAGCACCTCACTGTGACGGGTTCTGGGATAGAGTAGCTAGGGCCAACCCATGCTCTGGAGAGCTAATCAACCCATTTAGGCAAAGAAAGTGAAGAACTGTAAGGCTTAGCATGCTTAAAGAGCAGTGCTTGCTCAAAACAGAGCCAGGTCTCCGTCTCCAGCTCTCCTGAGTATGTTTTGACTTCAGGGCAGAGCTGCCCTCAATCTGTTCAAAATGTCTAGCCGAGCCCTTGTTAGCAACTCTACCTTTACATTCCTCTCCCTTTTTTTCATCCTGAGACAATCAGTCCTTTCTCCCCCCCACAAATCCTGCTATGGCAGCAATGGAGTTCGCATCACCTAACTTCAGCTATTTAAAAAATGAATCCAAGCTCATGTTTTAGGTCCACTTGTGGAACCACCCACATGCCTCAGGTGTTTAGAAGCTGCCAAGAGCTTGCAGTGTCCTGCTGCAGCCCAGGAGCAGGTGAGTGTGCCCCTGGGGAGCGATGAGCAGCACCACACAGCACTCCCAGCTGGAAGGGCCGTGCCCTGTACATCCCTGAGCCAGGCAGAGCTCATTGGCAGGACACTGCTGTGCCTGGCCACATCCACGCTGCTTTAGGCCAGAGCTGCTTTAAGCCCTGCCAGCCTGTGGCCAGAGATGTGCTGGGCTGGTGAGTCACGGTTTGGTGGCTCCATGCAGCTCCTCGCAGGCTGTGGGGACCCTGGGAAGGCACAGAGTTCACATCCAGCCAGGAGGGCAGCAGGACACTTGTTTTATATGAGCCAGCTGCCTTCCAGAAGGACCCTTCCACTCGAGACAAACTACACAGGTCACCAGCTGAAGAATAACACAAATACTTTCCCTCTTCAGAATGGGCTGTGACACAGAAGAATCGCAGTGTCCTTTCCCGGGCAGAATAATGAGGTTATAGCCACAAAAGAATGAAATACATTTTTTTATGATCTTGATAATTCTGTGTCCTTTTCTAAAGACCTCATAAAACAGCCAGGGAAGTTATAGTTTCCAATATTGATCAAGGAGAAGATGGATGCTGAGACACCAGCTTACTGCTAAGACTGTCCTCTTCATAGACCATTAATTATCTTTTGTTCTTTTCATTGTACATCAATACAAGGCAAGGAGTTGTAAGGACTGGGAAAGCATCTGCTGTTATTACCCTTTGTGCTAACTGAATAAAACACCCTGGAATATTTCACTGTAATTATTAGTCTTACTCTCCTTTCATTCTTTTGAATCTTGTCTGGAAGTGTTATAATCCTTTCTTTCCTCTATTTCAGCACTTACAAATATGCAAAGGCAAAGCAGAGTGAGAGACCACCCTTATTTTGTTTAAAGCAGGATGGATTTCTGCTCTTATTTGGTATGTATCTTCTACAATCTGATGATCAAGCCAGCTTTTCCCTATAACTTCTTCACTTGTAGTCTAACACTGGATTTAAAGTGTAGTAAACTTTCCAGTAAGTGACTATCATGTGTAAGGTTCAAGATTACTTTCTTTTGAAAAAAGTGTTATGAATAAATGCATATTTTACAGCTATGGATTGCAGTCATTACACTTTTCATTCTGAAAAATATTATTTCAAAATGTCAAATCCTGATTTTCCTATACTTTCAGAGCCAGAAAACTTTTCCATTTGAAGCAAATGGAAGTAAACTTTTCATTTACAGGAATTCAAGAATTAAAGGACCTTCTGGGTCATCCATACCAGTTCTATTCTTCCTTCAGACATCAATGAACAAAGCAGCACATTTCTTTTTAAGATTTAAAATACCATGTTAGTATTTTATACTAGGACTGAAGGAAGAGCACTAAGTGGAAGCTGTTAAGGGAATTTAACACTGCCTTTTGTGAGTGCAAGGTAATCAGATAGTTATCCACTTTCATACCTCTTTCACATTTGTAAGTCAAGGAATTATGCCAAGTCTGGTGATCTGTATGTAATTGCATCACACAGTTCTTGCACTAAAGAATTATTGTAGGGGTCAGAGGTCAGCAGAATATCAATAAGAATTTGAGTAATACAATTTCAGCAAATAAATAATCTTTCATTCAGCATTTCTCCCTGAATACCTTTTTCTCTTTGTGACATGTCAGTACCACTGCACTGCTGAGTCTCCTACTTTGTAACAGGCATTTTCCATAATTGCAGAAATTCAGAAATTCTCCCACTCCAGTTGCTCATTAACCACTGCCCCATCTTCAGCCAGAGTAAATTTGTTCAAAAGGGTGACATCAGTTTATTGCAGCTGAGGATCTGGCTGCAAGACAGATAACAAGCTAATGGGAAAGCCAGGTAATTTCCAAATTCAGCACTCAACAAATACTTCATCATTACTGCTTTTGCACCCTGTCCTTCTTTTGGGACCATGCTGTATTATAAAAAACCAGCAGCATTCCACAGAAAGTTAATTAGAAAAACACCTGTTCTAGCTGATCTGTGTGTTTTGTGAATTTGACTTCTAGATCAGATTTGCTCTTTCTTATTATCAGTTGTTCAAAGTCAGAATTAAAAATTGGGCACTGTTTTGCTTTAACCTTTCCCAGAGTGTCCCGCACAGCTCTCTTGGTGAACCAGTGTGCTGGTCATGCCCAAGGAGATATAAATAAATGAGCTCACCATGGAAATGACGTAGAGGTACCTGCATAGAGACAAGTGCTGTCAGCAGCTACACAAAGGCTTTATCTAGAGCCCAGTATTTTACTCAGCAGGCTGCAGTGAAGTGGCTACCAAACAGCTGGCTCTGGCCTCAGCCCAGCCCTTCCAGAAGCAGGAGATATTCCAAATTACGGCTTGGGCTGCGGTGGTTTCCAGCACACGGACGTCAGCACAGGGCTGTCTCACTGAGCAATCTTCCAGATTATTTATTATCTGGTCACATGAACCTTGGCATATGAGATAATCTGACTGACTAATATTTCCAGTGATTATGGGCCAAATTAGCTAAGAATACACAGAGCCACATGCCTGCTGCGTGCAGTCATGTCAATTTACACCAGCCAAGTTTGTCTCTAAAGATGATTAATTGTTTTTGTGCTGCTAGCTGGGTATTTCTATTAAAAAAAAAATCCTCTCTCTTTGCAAGAAATTGCCTGAAAAAGTATCAGACACCAAAAAGAGCTTTTTCTCTCTCTGCTAAAGATAAGAGTGGAAGTAAAGAGAATGTGATTCATTAGCAGAGAGAACGTTTGCAGAATTCAACATGCACACCTATTTCTGAGCAAATCTGACAAGATTGGTACATCCCCATGCCCTGTGACCTTTCATTAAGGGGAGCTGAGTAAGGTTACTGTTCACCTCAGCAGAACCTGTCAGGAAGCCTCTGTCACAGA
>NW_005054304.1:6780221-6785258 GCF_000277835.1 Geospiza fortis
TTCTGGCAAAACCTGGGATGTGTAAATTTGTGTTGACTTCAAATGTTAAAAATTGAATAAAAATTTATTAAAAAATCTGGCTCTGGCCCATGCTGGAAAATATTTTTTTGTGTAATATTCATTACTTTTTATTTCTCATCTGTATCGAACTTTCATTATTTCTGCATTATTTTATGACACATCTATCATGATAGCGCAAAATAATACAACACATGGCTCTCATGCCATTGAAAATAATCCAATAGGAAATAATATGCAAATAAATGCACTATTAAGTTTTAAAATAAATTGAACTTGAAATATTTATTGTGTCATAACAGATTGAAATATTTCTAAACTAATTTGTAATATAATCTTTCCCAAATTTTACCTCATCAAAAATTCAAGACTCATTTTTTTCCACTGTCATTTTCAAAGAAAACAACATTTGGGATATGCACTTAAAAACAAAATAGTTGACAAAAATAAAGTAATATAAACCACAAATAATAAAATAAACTTTTAAAAATTATAGTATTTTATTAGAAATAAATATAGTGCTGTTTTATTGAACAAAGTAAAAATAATAAAGAATAATAAGCAGTGATTTTGGCCCATATTTCTCAGGAAGAAAGTGAGGCTCAGGGTGGTGTTTATGTTTTTTGTAGGGATTTTGATTGCCAATTCTAGCACACATAAAGCATATGGCTGAGATGTGGAACCTCTGAATATGTCTTCCCTTTTCTATCAAATAGCTGTATAGATTTTTGTTTGCTTTTTTTATATTTACACACACTGCTAAAATTAAAAATCAAGAAGTGCACCCAAGAAACTCAACCAACATTTATCACAAGATGGTCACAATCTATTTGGGGGACTGTATGAAGTTTAAAAAAGCCAAAAGATCAACCAATTCAAAAGGAAATTCACAGAAGAATATATTTTGGCAAAACAAGTGATTCTATGGGTAGGAGGGCTAATAAAGCAGGTCCATGGAGAGGAGTTGGAAGCTGAGAAGCAGCAGAAAGGAATGGGAAATGAGGGTGATATATGAGAACAGCCAGGCAGCATCAGGTCTGTTAGAAATCCAAGTACTTTTCATTATTCAGTACCAAGTGCTTGCTGTACTTCTGGTAGAGGTCCTCTGGTTGCCACAATTTGTTCTTTTGAAGCACAAAAAATGTAGCTGCTAAGGAAGAAAAGCTCACATTTTAAAGACTTTTTAAAACCCAAAATTGCTTAAACACAGGCAGATACAATAATAGCATTAACATGTACTGCTGGGTATTTACAGGTCCATGACTGCATGGCTCAGGTGTTCTGTGAAGAATCACACATTGGATATCAGAAAGAACCTGAAGCATGTTCTGATGGAGCAATAAATCATGTGCAGGAGTATTTTAATGCTAATAATGCCTATAAGAGATGCTATTATGCACCTAACTCTCCATCATGGGCTGTGCTGTTAACTATTAGACTAACAAAACACCTACCGCTCCCTAAGGTCTTGTCTTGCTCCAGTACCTTTATAATTTGCAATAATCTCTGAATTATCTCTGATGCAATAAGGCAAATGTGTGGCTGGGGTAAAATGTCATAACTTTGGTGGGAAACAGGACATTCCCACACTGGCTGGGGATCTGTCTCCAGAGATGCAATTTTGGCAATATTTGGCTTTTGCTGCTGGCCAGAATGTTCAGGAAGAGTTGGAGCACCACCAGAGTCTCACAAATTCACTCTTGTTTTTGCTCAACTTTGAATGCAACTTTAATTTTTTTGAATATTTATTATATTTGCTTCTTTATTTCTTCCCCCAGGTTTAGACTTTTTTATCTAAAATAAGAGATGCATAAAATCTGTCATTTAAAGGCACTTCTAAGCTTTGATTGGTATCAGCTGAAGCATTAGTCATCTGTTGCAGCTTCTGTAATTCTTTAAATTATCCCTTTGCAAATGCTAAATGCCCTAAAGTTACCAGCTTCTCCCCGTCCCAGTCTCTCTCTTGTAGAAAAATCAAAGGCCATTTCTCCAGGTATTCCATTTAAAAAGCCATCTCACAGCAAGCAAAAAGTAATATGTATAGCTGCCTCTTTTCATCTGAAGCCATCCGTAGCATATTGACATTAAAATTATGTGAATTTCTAGCAGAGCAGGAAGAAATAAGTGTCATGCATTGCTACAACAGAATTTGAATATGTTTACCTACCTTACCAGGTATAAGTAATAACTGAGGAAGAAAATACTACTGTCATCACTTCCAGCACTGTGGGCTGGGCATAAGATTCACTGCTTACAGGCAAGAAAAGTCACATATTTTATAAATGTATTTTTTCTCAGTGCCCCCCAGCAGGGGCCAGATCCCCGTTGTGCTGGATGCTGTGAAAATGTACAGTGAAAGACACAAGACACCATGAAATCCTCCTTCCAAAAGGAAGTAAAAAAAAAAAGAGGATTTCCACAGCAATGAGCCTACATCCAGCTGGTTTTGTGTCTGTGTTCCTTCAACCATTTTGCTGTGGCAATTGCTGCCATGTGGGACTCAGCTTCCATGTCTCATTATGGAAGCCCCCTACTTGGACACAGCTGGTTATTCAGCCCTTTTTGGCATCTGTGGCATCAGAGGTTGCACACCATTAATGAGAGATTGCTTAAATGAGAAAAATTATGATAAAAATCCTCAGCATGAAATGAGACTGCTGTGGATGGTCACAGGTTCTGCTTGCTCTCCACAGTGAAGAATATACAGTCCTCTGAAGTGAAATATTAGAAGTGAAAGATTTAAGGGAGGAAATACTTAAAATGGCCATGAAAGTATTAATCTCTTTCCTGGGAAAGGACTTCTTTCCTTTGCTTCCCTAGAATGAGGCTAATGGGAAGAAGCTGACATTAGAGGCAATGTTCTGGTACTGCAGAGAGTTCCTTTGCAGGGTTTCATTGCCTGCTTTAATGACTGCACTCGCTCACCTAAAATGAATGTGGTATGTCTAACCTCCAAGCCATGATGTGAGGAGTTATTTTTATTTGCACAGAGCTGACTGTGCAAAAGAGATGACTGTTCTCCTCGGCAGCTCCCTTTCTGTGACAGAGCAGCAACCCACAGGCAAGAGTAAGATACCAGATAGTTTCTGATACCAGTAAGTTTCTGATACCAGAGACAGCATTTCTGCATGCAAATGGCTTTGCTGACATGCCAGTGGAAATTCATTGTATTGTTAAGCCATAGCATGCAGGTACAAACACACTGCTGCTTCAGGTGCTTTTCAAACAAACAAACAAATCAAAACAAAGCAGAAACAAACAAACAAACAAAAAGCTTATAACTCCTACAGAGAAAAACAGGCCTTTCAGAGAAATAAGAATAAGCCCTAATTCATCTCTGGCAAAAGATGCAGTGATACACACAATGTAATGTTTAACTGCAAGAAGTGTTGGGTGTGTACAAGTGACTGGGTTGATGCATAGGCTTGTGTGCAAGGGCGTTTTAATTCCCTAAAAATAACAATATTCCCATGACATCCATTGTAGGCATTGCACAGCAAACAATGCCTACAGCTCACAAACATGGAGCTAGAAGTTCCTCCAGCATGTACTGTGAGCCATAAATGTTCAATTGTCACTAACTGGGTTTTACAAAGACGTTTCAGTGGGAGAAGGCACTGGCTGGAGGATGGAGAGCTGGCTTAAGGAACAGTAGGAAAGTAGCCTCCGTGATCTTTGCAGCATATCAAGGAAAGAGGCTCTTCCTGCACATCTGAAGAAGCAAGATCTCTTCTGCAGGCCTTGGGAAGTGTTCTGAAAATGTGGGGGGTCACTGCACAGTAGCCAAAGCCTGAGTTTGCACCTCTGTTTACAGCTTAACTTGCAAAATTGTACAGCACAAAACTACTGAGCTCTGAGGCTTTTGATGGGAAAAAGCTTTCTCTGCTGGTTTCTCCAGAGGTGATTTATTCTGTAAAAACTGTACTGTGTAACATTTCCTGCCTTAAAAGCAACTCATGCAAAGTTAATTACATTGCACTATGTTTGTGGGAAAATACATTTTACTACAAGTTAATTTGAAGAAAAAAATATTATACAACAAATGCTATAAAAGAAACAGTTATGAGTTGCTTTAATAGCATTTGTAAATCAAATCACTGCACATCAATAACTTTAAAACCAACCTACATCAGGTTTTTGGAACAACGTATGAGGGAAACAGCTTTTGAGTAGCCATGTATTTTTCATAAGTTGTGGGTGGCAAAAAAAATGTGGGTTATTTGTCAAAAAGTACAAAAAGGAATATTTTTCTTTCATTTATAAAACTTGATGATTTTTGCGTCTTCTGCTGTTTTCTGTGGCTTTTTGGAAGCAACACAGAAGCCAAAATCCTTAGACACTTTGTGATGCTATTTAATTGAAAATATGTGTTACAAGATATCTTTAATTACATGCTTTCCTCTTTACATAGAGATAGGAATTTCATCCATACAAATTAATAAATTGCGAGGAAAAAAGGGACTTTTGATTTCTTTTGATTTTCTAGGTTCACCTGCTTTTTTACACTGGCCACAGAAGAGATTTATTCCTTGCTAAATAATTCTTTCACTCATTGAGCAAGAAACATGTATGATTCATGTTTCAATTACAGAATATCTTCACACAAATGCAGTATTGCTGTGCATGTTAAAGAGCTGAATGTTGGCCCACCAGACACTCAACTCTTGCTTGCCATCCCTTGACTGTAAAAATATGGGCCAAATTTCTTGGCTAAATTTTCCTAATTGTGGCTTTCAGGCACCAGCTCTTGTAAAGCCTCTGGCTGCTTGGGTGAGAGCCTTTCTGCTCAGAAACATCCTCTCCTGGGTGTGCCTCTCTGGGGAGTGGGGAAAAAAGAAGGAAAACCCAGGATGGTGTCCTGCAAAATGGCCCAGACACCTGGACTCTTGTCCTGCCATGGGCAGTGTGTGGAGCAGCAGGTTATCTGTACACGTCCTCAAAACTTCAGTCCCAAGACACCTCCTCTGAGCATTTATATACTGCTTTTAAGGAAATGTGTAGCCTAAGTTTAAATAACTT
>NW_005054304.1:6785298-6794230 GCF_000277835.1 Geospiza fortis
AAAAAAAAAAAAGCCCTGAAGCTGGTTTGTGATTCCTCCCCATTCTCCAAAATCATCAGAATCCTCTGCACATCACCTCAGAATTAATTTCAAGAGCAAATCTGGGGGAAAAGATCTCACACTGCTATTATTTCTCTTCTAAATTCTTTAAGTAACTCACTGGAAGAGATCATGTGCACCAAACTACTTGCATAATGTCATATCCGTAGCAGAGAAAGTCCCCAGAGCAGGTTGACAATATTAAATAAAAGAAATTGTACTCCTATAAAGAATTTCATGTTCACAGCGTGCATGTGCAAAATAAACTGCCACTGTTGCTGACTCATGTGAATTTAAGTTTTGCAAGATTAGGTCATTCTCCTCCAAACCCTGTTCCTGCAGGAGATGAGTAAGGGACCAAAATCTCTGGGATTTTTCTCTTCTTCTGATTCCTTTCAGTATTTTTTCTGCCTTTTCTGCTTGTGGAAAAGCCTGCAATAAGATGTGAGTGTGTGTTAAAGGCTTAAAAAACAAATATGTATTTATTCTGTTCCTTGAAGTTAAAGACAACCAAGAACTTATAATAACCACTTAATATATGTGACTGAACCTTCTTAAAAGTGTAAGATAGCATTATTTCCTTGAGTTTTCTTACCTATTTTTCCTTTTTTAAATGGATAATTAATTCAGAGAATTAATTGTACTGGCTTCAAAACTTTTGGATTGATGCCAACTGATTTCTCAAGATGACACAGCCAAACACACCTTTTATAAATTCCTAATACTGCATTGAGGACAGGAAATTATTTCTTGCTAAATACCAGAACTAGTTAAATCTACCATAATTTTGCAGACTTCACAGAGCTCCCACTAATCTGAATGGGATTCATAGGCACATGCAAGGATTTCAGAGAAACTCAACCTCTTGGAAGCAGCTCCTGGTGTTTAACCACAGAGCATTAAGCATTGAGTCACTCTTGCCTGAGTTTCTGTTGGGTGGACAAAGAAAGGGTTCTTCTCTCTGCCATTATAATACAATTTTTCCCTTTAGATTTATTAATCTGAGAATATTATAAATGCATTTGCTAAATTATAATGTTTTGAACCACTAGCAATATGCAATAAGAGTCTAAATACATGCATTTTAAAATCTATGGTTTCTATTCTCTCCTATTCTGGCAAGCAGTAATTACATGCCAACCCAAGAAATTAGGTTAATCATAAGTATCTTACAAACAGGAAACAGGCATTAGAAGTGTCCTGTTGGGCCTGTACCAGTTATATTTAATTAAACAGAAAATGATGCAAAATCCAGTACACCAGTCTCTTGCTTGCTCTAACAACCAACTGAAATTAAGTTCACCAATGCTAACAAGTGTTCATGGAAGCAAGGAACTCAACTTCTGTAACTTCAGGGTTGACTTAGGGATTATCACAGCAAAAAAAAAGTGACTTAAACAGCCAGGTGAATGAGCATTCAGAAACCAAATTCTTTAGGCAGTCTTGGAAATCTCAGCCTTGTACTGTACTTGTACCAACTCCTTGGTACTGTGCCAAAAATATTTTTTTAAAAAGCCCATACTGCTGGCCATGTAAATTGAACATATATTTCTGTTTCTGAGCAGAGACTTGCAGCTGTTATTGCTACCCTGTGCGTATTTTACCTCTGAAGAAAGAGTACTTAGCAATCACCACTCATGTCTCTCTTTTCAGCGCTACAAGGGCAGAGTCCGTGGTTTGGAGGACATGTAGAAAATCTTCAGGGTCAGAAAAACTCAGAATAAAGATTAAAACACAGGTCTGGCATCATCCCAGCAGCATGGAAGGATTCCTGAAATATGGCTCTCTGCCTAATGCTGTTTCTGTACCATACTACTTCTGTACTATACTACTATACTACACATATTTTAATGACATTATAGGAAAGCCCAAGATAAGAAACAGATTTGTCTTTCTTTTGATCAAAACCTAATTCTAAATGTACGTAGATAAGCTAACAACTGTGTAAATATCACTCAATAAAGTAATGTGAACACTACCATTAAAATTGTTATTAATAGTCATCCTATTGTTTGACCATTTTATGCATGTTTCCTCTTTGTCTAGATTAGAAAAAATAGCAAAAAATATTTTGCCCCATTAAGAATTAATAAATGAGACATTTACCTTTAACTAGGGACACAAATTGCAAAAACATCCTTTAAATTACCAAGAACACTGGAAATTTGGTAGTATTCCACCCTGCATATTTCAAAGGCATGAAATTAAACATTTGAAGCAAACTTATCTACCTGTTCCAGCTGTTGCCAATGAGGATAAGGGATTTTTTTTTCTAGAAAAACAGTAAGTCCCAAAACTCCACTAATTTACTGAAAACTCCATAGGCTAAATAGATTAGGACTCCTATTCTCATGGCATGAAAGAGACCAACTCTTTCACTGAGGGACAGTGACTCATGAAAACTGTGATGAAAATATTTATGAAGCATTTTTAGCTGTTATTTATGAGTTCATGAACTTCCGTCCTACCCAGTCCTCTCATGCTATTTATCTAATTTGGCTGTAGTTTATATTTTACTCACATTATTAAAACAAACAAACAAACCAAACAAAAATTCAAAACACCTCTTTTAGCTAAGACTTTTTTGTTTAAAACAAAAATTTTTTTAATTGCCAGGACCAATCTAATAAGCAGGGCACAGCTGAGCGCATTTAGGTACCAGCAAGTATTCATAGCATTGCAGAAATGGTAGGCTTTACAAATGCATTAAAAATGAGTATCCATTCTGAAACAAATGTTTAAGTATCGTGCTCTGAAATAGACAATGTAATCTAAGTGTTAAGAGTCGGCCCAGGGACGGAACTTTGAGCCCAGAGAACTGCCAAGAGGTCTAAAACAAACCAGGGCAGGAATATTTGTAAAAATCCTGGAGAAGACCAGCCCAGGGTTATGACTCACAAGGAATTCTTAGTGACTCCCAGAGAAAGGAATGAAAGTACTTCCACTACAGAACGAGACCGCAGCACACTGAAAACAGAGTGGCACCATGTGAGCCAGGCACAGCCCCAGCGTGCTGGGATAACACACTCACCTTGTCCACAATGCAGATCTGCTTCTTGCTTTGCACATCAACAATCTCTACTTCGAAGTAGGTGATTTTTGAATGTTTGAGCGCTGCTGATGGTTTGATTTGGCCAGCAGAGAGCACCAGCTGGGAGAGGTTGAAGAAAGAGCGTGAGTCATTGTGAGACATGGGCAGAGCTGCTCCATGGGCTGCGGGGTCCCTGCTGCGCTCGGGAGCGCCGGGGCTCTGCCTCTTGAGCATGCTGTGCCCCAGCAGCAGCGATCCTCATATCAGCAGGGGACAGTTCCAGGGGAAAATGTTTCCTCCCTGCTGCAGTTAAATACAGCCACAGAGCGACCAGACACAAAAGGTCAAGTGGCATTCCATTTGAAGTGTGCTGGCTTATTTGGCAGGAGTGAAAACAATGGCTCTGTAATCCATGTCTATATTTAATCTGCTAGCGTGATATCCTGTGTTGATGCTGCTGCTGCTTTCTTATTTTCTTTTTTTTTCATTTTATTTAAACCAGTGTTTGAAACAAGACATCCTGAAATTCCCTATTAGCAGATATCAGATCCTGAAATTCCAGAGCTCCAGAGAAACCAGAAATGAATGTAGTAAATTCCACTGTTACCTACTGAGACAGATGTTTAAAATGTCCATGTACACACACATGTATAGGTATAAATGTCACCTGTTCTAGAATAATCATCATCAGATGCCATCTATTCTAGAAATATTTACTAACAAAATAGCATGAGTTCATCAGCAAAATTTAGGGACTACTTGCAAATATCTACTTGGCTTTAGCACTATGGATTTTCTGGTATTTAATAGGGTAGAGCTTTCCTCACAGTTCTGCCAGGAAAAATCAGCTGAAGGAATGGAAATTATAACCTTAAAGGCATTCATTCAGGGCTTGGATAATTTCACTATTTTCTTATTCTTTCCTGACAATTTTTACAATGCAAGTCTGCAACAAAACAAAAGCAGATTTAATGGTAAGAATAAAGACTACATAAAACAACAATTTTTCTCTGAAGCAGCTTCCCCAAGCCTTGTTTAAATTTCATTTCTCCATGTATGGCTTTTTAATAGGATTTAACAGAACTAGAAGCACTTTTCCATCTTGAAATTCTCCCTAAATTTCCCTGGGCTGCCTAGGATTACAGTGTTAGAAGGGCACCATGAGTTTCTGCAGACAGCTCTTTCCACAGAGTAAATTCCGAATACATTTCTCCATGGTGAAATGTCAGGAAAACTAAAATCACTATTACAAAAATCATATGGGTTTGTTACACTGTGGAAATTAATTAAGTGGGGAAAAGCTTCCACAAAGTAAAAGTCACCACACAATTAATATCCACTCTGGGATGCAGGGTGGAAACAGAACAGGTCTCTTTAATTCTGCTATAACTTAGAGAAAATGTAGTGGTTCTTTAGCCATAGTTCTGACTAAAGGAGCTAACCCCAACTCATAACTAAGTTGCTTTATGCCCACATGACATAACAAATTTTGAAGTAGCCTAGACTGAGATAAAAGCCTCCACTGCTTGGTGATGCAGTCATGCAGCCTTGGAATGCCTTCAGTGGATTTGTTATAGAAAGCCCTGACTGGGGGAATGCAGGTGTACAACAATATCAATCCCCAACTACAAAAAAAAACAGGATTAAATTTTGACTATACTGGAATCAGTTAGTGTCTTGCCATTTGTGCAGAACAAGTCAGCATCTACAGGAAAAAAGCAGTTAGACTTGATTATATCATATGAAAGAAGTTCACCTGTCTCCGAGGTTAAATGAAAGGAGTTCAAGGGACCATCACCTTGGTGGAGTCAATACAGCAAGCAGAAATTTTGATATAAGCTAGTCACAACTGGGAGAATGGCAAATTATTGTCTTACTGTAAGGGGCTTGCTAAAAACAGCCAACTAAAGACCACAGAACACACAGGTCCTAAAATCCAAGTGTGAGATACACTTATTTCTATGTGCTACTCTAAAGAAACTGTAAAAACTGTTGTACAAGAGAAGAGACAAACTGATACAATATTCCCTTTTAGCGGTTAGATTTATATATGTGAGCTGTAATAGCATATATGAATAAATTTCTAAATTTATTTCAATTCAAAACCCATAAAGAATAGTATTGATCATCAAGGCTAATTTCTGTGTATATAAAGGAACTGGTGTTACAGTCATTACTGCAAGTATATTTATAACACTTAAAATGATAACATCTGAGCTGCTGCTGCTGCTGAGAAAAAAAAGCTTTTGATTTACTGCAGACATTTAAATGATCAGAATTTTATTACTGACCAATGAATGCTTGAATATCTGAACCAGTTCCAGGAAAATGCTTACAAAAATATACTCCCATTTTTTGCAATCCAAGCTAATCATTTGCAATTTTAATATTTTGATGAACAACCATCTTTACAGACCCAAACACTGCTGACATTAATTAGGAGAGCTTCCCTGAAGGTGGCCGGCCCTTTTCCTCCCTCCATTGTATTATGGATTTAGGATCAGACTGCAACAAATGTAATGCTTGCATGTAAGGTGGATGAGAGCTACTCTACCAAAAATAATCAGGGATAGAGTTACCACTGATAACCCAAGCTCAAAAAGGGAGATGAATAAAAGCTGTGATGGTTTTGCCATTATTATAACAAGTGCTGCACTTTCTTGAAATGGCATCAATGGGTTTGGATGTTCCAGCTCAATGTGAAGCCATCCAGCCCATTCTGTGTGGAAGGGAAACATTAATTACAGGACAGAAGGCACATCTTTCCTTTCAATGTCATTATTGTGCCTCATCTCAGTCCTCAGCACTGGAGATGCGCAGTCCCAGCACACAGGGACAAGTGATCAGCCCTATGGTGAGATTTATTGATCCTCACTACACGGGCATAAGGTGCTGTCCCCAGAGCTGTGGCAGGGCTAGCAGCCCCCAGCCACCCAGCCCCTGACCTCAGCTTCATTCTGGGACTCTGAGAGGAGTCAAAGAGCACTCAGCAAGAATTAAATCATCTCTGACAGCTTCAACTCACTCTGAAGTTCAGGCCATATAAGGGGCTGATATTTTGGAGGGGCCACAAGAATGGGCATCACTCTTCTCAAAGTGTGGCTCCACCTCCTCTCCTCCCTTGGCACTCAGCTCACATGAACTGTTTTGGAGATAGGCAGGCACTTGGTTAAGCCTTCCTTCCAAAATGCACTTTTTTGAGGAGGCAGAGAATGCCTGCCCCCAAATCACACAGCCTGGCCATCATCTCTGGTTAATAGAAATGCTGACGTTTTCAGGAAAAAAAATTACACCTGTAAAGGATTTTTTTACGCTTCTAATCAATATCTGGAAACAAGCATCAGCCTGTGCTGGTCATGACAAAATAGGTAACAAATGACTGGTCAGGGACTAAGACTTAGCATTCAGTTTCTGCTTATGACATTGATTTCCTGTGAGGTGCTGGGGAGCTGCTGGTTTTCCTGCTTTTCCCTTCCTATTCCACATGCCATCCCTGTGTGAGGCTCCCTTGCACTGTGCATTTTGCAGACAGCCTGGCACAAAGGGATTTCAAAAGGTCCCAGCTGGGGCCTTAAGGCGCTTCTGAAGTTCCTTTTCATCTCTGGTGATGTTTTGAACTCCTCCTTCCCCAGTGAATTGGTCATCTCCTTTCAGCCTGCAGAATGTCAGCTGCTAAGTCAGCAGCAGAGGGTCACCTCTGTCAGCCCAGATGCTTGTCAGCAGCCCCTCACATGTCACTTTTTTATCCCACACATTTGGAATGCTTGGCGGGACCGGGGTTATTCCTTTCCCACAGACAGACACACAGCTCCAGAGCCCAAAGTATGTGGGGTTCAGAACCACAGGTCATGAAATCTAAAAGAAAGCAGATTGCCAAGGTCACACTTACCTCAGTGTGCCATTTTTGGAGATTGTGCCATTTGTCTTGCTGGGGAGGGAGATCTGAACGTGTGTGTTCACATGGCCCTTGGCCTCACACCTTTCTCAGCAGCTGTGCAGCCCTTACACCTGGTATTGTGCTTGATCTAACCACACTGTGAACGTCTCCCTGTTAGATTTCATGTTCTAAGGGCCAGGCAGGAGTGTGGAGCTGTTCTTCCAGTGCCTTTTTATTGAGCTGTCCAAGGAAGGGTTTAAGAACCTGATCTAATTTACTCATTTGGAAGAACACTGACAATAATTTGTGTGTCTGGCTTCTGGCTTCATCTGGCAGAGAGTTTAGGAATAGGTTTACCAGATTATTTGGGGGGCTACTGCATTTAAATGTTTGGTTTGATTCTGCTACCCATAGCAATTAAACAACAACTAGAATGTATTTCTGAAGCATTGCAGAAATTTAGGCATGAGCCTAAAAAAAAAAAGACCAACAAAAACCACTGTGCATGAACCTCTGGCACTACTTCTTTGCCTGCACACACCTACCTCAGAAGTCACAAAACCAATTTAAAACATTCTATCTACATGCTTGCACACAAAAATGCCACTTAGAAGCAGCTCCACCTCATTCCTACTAAAACAACTCAGGTCAATTCATTTTCTCTCTTGAAGCTAAGTCTCTTAAATAAGTAGTAGACAAGAGAAAGGCACAGAAGGAAAGTGTCCTGACTCTAGCACTAAGCTAGATCCTACAGCTATTTTAAATAATGCTGAAGTCAGGACTAAGCCCCACCAGCTAGGGGCCAGGGTAAAAGTGATATACACCCGTGTTCCTTCCTCCAGCTACCCTGGCAGGGCTCCTCAGCACAGGATGACAACCTTGCTGAGCCTGTGAGCTGTGCAATGGAAACATTACATGGCCACAAGGCACAAGCCTCAGGCCACATCCTTCAGAGGCTGTGAGAAGGGAAATTCAAAGGAGCAGCTTGCAAGCAGAGCCCTGGGATCTGCAGTGCCCACCTTGTCCCTGCAGGAGCTTTTACCACTGACCAGACCAATGATGTTTTGTCAACTGTTTAAAATCTCACTGGTTTTATCCTCCTGGCTTTGAAAACTGAAAATATTGACTTTAAACTTTGGTGTGGGTGGTGCCAATTAGAAGCAAATTCACAGCACAAATCAAATCCAAAGGCAGGGTTTGCTTTATCCCCCACAGACATCCACGAGAGACACGAGGGAAATAAGCAAAGTGGAAATACAGGATAGTAATTCTATCTGCAAGCAGTGCACAGAGAAACCTCCACCCCCAGCCCCTGTGGCACACAGACACACACCTACTTCTCTATCAAAATAAGTACAGCCTGATACATCAAATCTGATTATGGCCAGGATATATCATAACAGGCAGCTGCCGGACTGTAGTATAGAAAAAGCCCAAGAAGAAGCTCCTGGTGATGGAGACCCAAATGAATCTTCAAAAGTGATCAGTCTTTTAAGGTGCCTGACAATAAATAGTATATTCACAGCTGTGAAGTTTCAATTCTTGTTTACATAAAAACAGTGGAAATTGTGCTATTCCGTTATTTGAGGCATGACGTCTTCTCCCCCATGCATCTGGAAATACATGGCTATGTGAAAAGTCTTTTTTTTTAACTTAGATATTTTGTCATACTCTTTCACTCAGGTAAATGTGCAGCCCTTTTAACACACAGGAACATCTGAAAACTTGACTTCAAAAAGCCTAAGGAAAAAGATTTTTTTTCTTAATTTCAAAACTGACTCTGTGGCTTTTAAGCTAGTCTTGGCATTTTTCAGGAGGACAGGGAGACCAACACACTACATATTTAAGTCCTTGTACAGTCAATATGGTTTGTACCCCATTGTTTCTTTGAGGCAAAGATTAGAAAGTATCATTAGAAATGAGACAAAAAAATGTCACCCAAACTTGTCCAAGAACTACTTTTAAGGAAAACTCCACTGACCTTT
>NW_005054304.1:6794251-6818192 GCF_000277835.1 Geospiza fortis
CTTTTGCCTCTCAGTGGCAATGTGCTTTCATACATTTGCCTTAATGTAGTGTGACTCCCCTTACTGCATCATCAATTCTGCCTAATAAAATGGCACCTCAATTAACAGAGGTTAGAAACTGGCTTGCAAATGTCTGCCTTTATTTCAGCTTTCCACAACAGGCTTTGTGCACCTGAGGAAAGCCACTGGGATGAGCTCCCTGCCAATCCCAGCCCAGCAGCAAAGCTATCAGACAAGGCAGCATCTGGGTGGGTGAGACTCCTCAAAGCATGACAGATAGCAAGTTTCCACGGATTTCATTGTGGCTTTGTGACACTGTGTCACTTCACAGAGTAAAGAGAAAGGGCTGAGCAGATTAATGAAGGACAGGTGCTGATACCCTGTACTTTGCAGCAGTGAAGCTTACTCTATGCCCTCACTTAATTTCAGTTGAGTACAGGTATTACTGACAGCATTTTTTAAAATCCCCTCTGAGAACATACCCTGATGAAATAATGGATTGTAATTTCACAGGATAAGATCAAGTAACCACATTATTGGAAGCTGATCAGCCACTAAGTAAGGATAATGAAAAGGAATACAGTAAGGCAAAGCCATTTTTCACAAATGGCAGCAGGACAGAACTGGCAAATCCATGTTCTTACAGCTGAGATTAGGTGCATCTTTCATTTGGGCAAAGTTATTACATGCAAGATGAAGTTGGAGTCATTTGGAGTAGTTTCAGGGGAAAAAACCTGTTGTTCAAATATGCATTTTTCAAATATGCTTCAGTGACACTGAAGCAGTCAAAAACATTTACTCATTTGGATGAAAAGATTTTGAGGTTCAGAACAATCTGATCTCTTCAATAATTTCTGACCAGTAGGAGGGAAGAACAGCCTTGATTAGAACACCTACAGATTCCTAAAGAAGCTATTTTGACGTTAACATATTCAAAAGCTCTTGTTTGCTAATGTAGAATGTATAAAATCCTGAAAGCTCAGTAACTGCCACAAAATATAATCACGCTCTTTCAGACAGTTCTATCCAGAGATATGTTTAAAAGTTTATAATGACAAAAAGAAACCTAACTCCAATTTACAATCCTTCTTTATTGTCTGAAGTTCTTGGGGTGATTGGTATTTCATTGCTTTTGAAATGTTACGTGGTATTTCTTCTCATACAAGAAGCCAAACTGTTCTCAGTCTTTTTCATTTCAGGGCTTCATTAATTAGGTTTCTGAAACATCTGTCAGCATAACCTCCTTCTTTCACAAACTTTCAAGTTTCCTGAAAAGTTCCCATTTATTATGACACTTTTAATACTCAGTCTCAGTCCCTGAGCTAAATTATCAGTCTTTTTTTACAATCATTTTGTGACTAAAAAATATTCTTGTGACACTTTTCTTTCAAAGCTGAATAATTTTGAGAAACAGAAAAATTACTGGAAACTGGAATTAGACAAGTAAACAAAAAAAGGACCTTATTTATTTCATTAGAGCTGTTGTTTAGTGCTAGGTTTTTTCAGACTTGAAATGTTTGAAAAAGGTTTCTATGAAGCAAAATCTAGGGGGGGGGTGGGAAAGCAAGCATGCTTATCAGAATGAAATGAGATTTTTTTTTTCTTTAATTCTTTCTCTTGTGAAGGCTTTTCTGCCCCCAGACTACTACCATTCCCAGTAACAACCCTGATAAAAAAGTGACCCTGCCCCAATTTGAGTATTGTGCTAGTACCTTCTGTTTTGACCATTATTTCTGACAAGACTGCACCAAAACCACACTCTCCCCACCAGTGCAGGAAATCTATCCTATTTAAGGCACTGCAAGAAACCCATTCCTTATTTACACTTCAGAAGCAGAAAGAAGCCTCACCTGTGGACAGATCACTTTTCTGCTGGGGCTGGGGGCTGGTCCAGCATGGGAAGCAGCGCTGAGCCAGGCAGTTCTGCTGGCAGCAGGCTGAGGTGGAAATGCCACTGACCTACTGCCACAAACTGCAGGTCCATGTGCTCAGGATTACCACCTCATCAAACCTGCCATCCTCACAGCACCTGGAGATACCACATGCGCTGAAATAAAATCTGCCTTTCACCAGGGGGTGCTGACAGAACCCCAGAAAGTGGTGCCTCAATGGGGAGCCCAGTAGCACACCCCTGTGTGTCATGCTGACCCATGAGAGCTGGCTCTCTCAAAAGCCAGTTTTGCTCATGCCTAAACATGATAGCTGCCCACAGACATAATGAACCTCAGCACAACATCAGGGCATCCTCCCATGCATGAGAGGATGGAGCCCATGTGAGCTCAAGGCCTCCCCTCTCTTCCATTGCTGGCTACCAGAAAGAAATACAGACACAAACAAGAGTGCATTTCATCTCTGTATGGGATATTATACCACACAGCAACCTGGAACAAGTTGAAAAGAAGAGGATGTTAAGCTTGAGCTCCAAGGAAAATAGTACTGTTAGTTCCAGAAATGCCTCTATGGCTTCTTGTGAATCACCTGCACCTAGTGAATAAAGCATTTTCCACCTGGCTCGTTTTTGCTGGCATAACCCAGATTGTCCATGCTTTGTTTTATCACACCAACAATGGCACAGAAGAGTTTTAATGTAAAAAATGCTCTCCTGTCCAGCTCAGCTGGCAAGGAAGAATGCACTAATTTGTGTGAGCTTTGAATGCACAGGTTTCCCTTGTCCTGCAGCAAGTCAAAGGCAGAGAGGCTGGATGCAACTTATATTAGTTAGCATGTGACATCTCAGTGATAAGGAGTTTGGCTCCAGAGGCAAGAAAAGCAAAAGATTGCCATGGTGGGCTCCAAAAGCTTGACAGAACTGATATGGGAGCTTGGGCTGCCAACAAGCAGCACTTGTTGCTTGGCACATGAGGACAACAGCTCAACACCTCTGGAGCCTGAGCTCCAGCTGAACAGCTCTCAGCCAGGAGTGACTGCAGCCAGCCTGCAAGCAATGGCAGGACAGCCACCACCTGGTTACATCCAGCTGTCAAAATTATCTTTGCTTTAAAACAAACAAACAAACAAGCAAACAAAAACAACAACAACAACAACAAAAAAGCTGATGCTGTTCCTGGTGTGACAACTGTCTGTGTAAGGCATTGCTGCAATTTCCATACCCATCTTGGGGGCAAGGTCATAGAGATAGGTGTGACAAGGAGAGACCTGACATCTAACAGTCTGGGAAGCAACACTGGAGGATTATCGGTAAGATACCAACATGCTTCACCATGAGACGAGTTCCTGTATTAGAAAACAACTGCATTCCCCAAACAGCTTCAAAAATGCTGTAAAATACAGTCCCTGGTTAGAAACAATGCCCTCTCTCTATATCCAGCTGTAGGAAGTACTCTAAAAGGCTGAAGGTGCAGTTCATATACAAAGGGTAAAATAAGAGAAGATTCAGTGTCACATCTGGAGTTTTCCAGGGCTAGAAATAAAGTGGTGAGGTGGGAATATCCACAGCTGCCTAGTGGGACTTGATGCAGTTATTTTAAGTACAACAATTTGATGAGATACATAAATTCTTTTTTGTTTGTTGTTTTTTGTTGGTTTTTTATATTAATAAGAACCCTGGCTTACCTGTGCTATCTTCCAGCAGGAGGCTGGAGCACGTCTGCATTTGAAAGGACAGGGGGATGTGAGGTGACCAGGGTCACAGGTTGTGTGACAGCCCCACTGCGCTTTCACAGTGTCCCTCTTCTTTCCTTGCAGAGCTGCAGACAGCTGTGGCCATCACTGCCACCCAGAAAACACTGCTCCAGCTGCTTCCTGATGCAACTTTCCCTGAGACCAGACCACAGACAAGCAGCAGAGATGCTGTACTGAGTCCATCCAGGTTCCTGGTGGTGTGTCAGCCCCAGCAACAGCTGGCTGTGCCTGCAAGTTTCTTCTCTCATAAGAAACCTGCTTTGATGATCTGCTGTTCATACAGAGGATGTGGGAGTGGCATTAAAATAAAGCTGAGTTTGCATGCAAAAGCACAACAGCCAAGAACAGATAAGTAAAGAAACTTTTAGAAAGACTTGATCGCTGTCTTTGTAGGTTTAGGTATTAAAGTCTCAGATTTCTAACTGAACATTTGAATTCACAGCACTTACAGCAAAACTGTCTGACCACTGGTGTCAGCTTGTTGTAAGCAAGCTAAGCACAGGACACAACCTACCTAGAGAAAACCACAAACTCCACCTCAAAATATTTCTTTCAGAGCACTCCCTTAACAGACTAATACCCATTTAAACTTAATTACTTCGTTCTTCATCAAGAATAAAAATACAGCTTTAATGAACAGGGCCAAAAAAAATTAATTTCTCTTGATGTTGCTCCCAGAAAACATTTCTGTTTTCAGCTAGCTGTAGCTCTCAAGGGTGAAAAAGACTCTGTCAGAAGAGGAACACAGCAGCCTTCTATCTTTCTTTTGCACAGCTTACCACAAGGCAAGGACAAAATAATTCCTACTTGTTCTGCTTTTATCATTTTTATTATAACTCCATTTTAAAACACTCCTAAAGAGAGAGGAGTTTTCAAGAGCACCAGAGGCCCCAGGAATGCTACAGGTGCCCTCTTGTAGGTGATGCACAGGCTGGAGTGGTTGCCATTGGCACACTCTGACTGGAGCCAGGCTGAGCTCCTCAGCCCCACACCTCCAGTCAGCACTGCTGAGATGCTGATAAAGAAATAGTCAGGCATCTTCACTGGCAAAATCCTTAAAGCTTGCTTTTAATAATGCTCTGTGTCTTGCTAAAGGGCAAGTTCTGAGCCAAAAGTTAATGGTTTCCTACTTGATGCCCTTTGGACTTTGGGAGACAAGCATCTCAGAATCAGGAGTTTCTCTCATGAATATACTTTCCCAGCTTTCTCCTGCAAAATGCAACTCAGAAAGGCAAAATATTCAACAGCAGCATGTGCCTCATTTTCAATAGCTCTGTCAGCTTTGTCTCAGAGAAGCTGGAGCACAGTTTACATCTCTCCCTCCTGAAATCCACCGACTGATGGAAACAATGCAGAACAATATAAAAGTGCCAGTGAAGCATCTGCAACTACTTAAAAACAACAGAACAAGCAGAAAGTCATTAGTAAGACTACTGAAAACCACAAATTAAATTATATATTTCTCCCCTGAGGAAAATGGGAGGTTGAGCATCACAAACTATTCCAGAGGAAAAGACCATCTGGGCAGAATTTTGAAAATCACAGCAAATGCATTAGCATGGACTGGGCATTTGGCCAGAGGGAATTTACCAAAAACTGAAGGCCTCAGGGGGCTCAGTGGACAGGGACCTGGAGGCTGAGCTCTGGAACAACACAACCTTTGTGAGATTAAACTCTTTGCAGCAACCAGAAGAGACTTGGTTTTGCTTGAATAGCACCAAAATGTTTGTGTCCTTGATTAAAACCAAATGAAGCACTTAAAAATGAAATATAATGAAACCTAAAAGAGATACTAACTTTTTATGGGATAAAAGGTTTAAAGAGTTTTCAGTTTAGTTATCTCATCCAGATGATTTTGGCCTAGAAATTAATAAAATACAGCTATGGACACCATCCAGCATAGGAAACTGCATTTTATACCTTTCCTGCCTACACAGTGGACAGAAGGTAAATCAAGGCACCTGAATCAGGCCTGAGAAAAAAAAAAGCTTTCCTTTTCCATGGAATTGCACAACTAGGGTCAGGCTCTTTGAACATCCTTCTAGATGCCCACCACCAGAAACTCACAATGAGTGAAATCTCTGTTTCCTGCTCTGCTTTAGCCACTGCATGACTGAAATCCTGGGACTAGCAGACATCTCAGGAGAGGTAGGCAAGGATCCCACCAAGCTGTACATAATCAGAAACTGCACCTTGGATTTTAGCTACAAAAAGCCTTCCTGTAGCTCAGGACTCCTGTTGAAGTTACTGCCCCATTCTCACATGAACACCTGCTACCAGAGAGGGAGGGACAAGGTCAGAATTCCAACATCAACACTTGAGACAAGCTTTTTATTATGGTAACATCTGCACAAATCTGTCAGCCCCAGAACATTTATTGACGCTCCTTAGGGGGTAACCAAGATCAGGATCTGGTCTTTCACTTTCCCCACACACAGTCCAATTAACAGCAGATACAAATATAAAATCACAGCCTACTTTGAAAACTGATTTTTAAAGATGGATATTTATCAATTTTTTGCAGATAAAATGGCTAGGTTAAATTTAATTCATGTTTATTAAGGTCCATGAAAGTTCCTGTACCAGGGACAAATACAATTATCTTTACTATGGGAATAAATGTATAATGAAATCCTGGCTTTCCCTTGTTAAAATAATATACTTCACAATAACATAGATTTTGGCAAAGCAGCCTTCCCCTGCCACACAGCACATGTTTAATGAAGTTACTCCTCAGCTGTTACTGAACTGAGCCAAAATGAGATAAGCTGAGCTTGTAAGCACTCCTAGTCTATTAAAATGGAAACCTCCACTGAAGAAAAATGCTTTACAGTTTCAATCTAAAACTATGTCAGCTTATTGAAAAGACAATCATTCTATCTTCTCTCAAAGTAATTAGACCAGAAAGTAATCACAGAAGGGAATTAAGTATTTGTGGTCAGATTTCCCATCAGGATCACTCAGACCAGCTGTATTCATACAACCTCATATCTTTCCATTTGCCTTGTCACATCCTGGCCAGCAGCAGCTCTGGCACAGGTATACTGAAACAATGCCAATGGCACTTGAATGCCCTGCAATTAATATGCAAGGCTCTAATTTAAATACTTTAAAAAATCTAGGAAGGTAATGAAAAGTCATTTTCTTAACAAAACAAACTATTTTCTCTGGTCTGAACAAATTATCCTATTATTACACAGCCCACATGAACACAGATGGGAAGATTTTTGCTTTCATAAAAAAAGCCCAGGACTTTTTTTGCCTGGAAAACTATGTCACTGGAGCAGCATGAGCTGCAAAGTGGCACTTTAATAGTCAATAAAGACAGAAAAAAAGACACTGCTTGCTACCTCGTAGCTAGCAGGCTTTCAAATTATGGAATTCATCTGTCACACTCCACTTAGCATATCTATATCACTCCACCAAGTAATGCCACTGTCAGATTGTTATTTTAATAGTAAACAGGTAAATGAATAATGTAAAGAGTGATAGAACAGGGGAGGAAAAAGAGAATTAAGTTAAGACTTTTTCCTTTTTCTCTGACACTGTAGAGTAAAGATTCCTCTTTGGCTCACTTTAAGGCAATTTAATACAGGAGAAATCTTCAAGCTTGTTTCAGGGGTGCATCTCTAGTGGTGCTTGCAAGGTGCTCCCAAAGGGTAAACAGAACCTACTGTATCCTTTTACAGAAAGAAAACTGTGGTCCAAATTTAAGAGTGGCTTGGGATTCATCCCTAAAAATTCATCTTTTCAGTCTTGGCTGGTCTGCCAAGCAGTTCTCAAGGTTCTTGAGCAGGCTGGCTGTGCCACTGTGCCTGCAGTGCCTCCTGAGTGGGCAACACACACAGGTCTGCTCCATCACAGGGACTGGGGACCTGGGGAAATGTGGGCTGCCCTTCACCCCAGCTCACACTTGCTAGCACAGCTGAAGCTGTCAGGAGATTTTAGTAGCCAGATTTTTAGTAGCCACTGAGTTTTGTTCCAACAAGTAGTTTTCCTCAGTTCCTCCGGCTCCAGCGCGAGCCTGGGCTCGGGAGGCAGCACAGAACACAACTGCGTCCCGGCAGCTCAGGGCTGTAACATTTCAGGTTTTGTTTTTAAGCTGCCTTCAGCTGCTCCTTTGCAGAGCAGGGGGACTGGGGGATTAAGGGGAACAAAGAGAGCAGAGGTTTTGCACACAGGGCATGTTTTCTAAAGCAAAGCCCCAGCACCCCCTGATACATGCAGCCCACCTGTAAAATCTGCCCCCTTATAAATTGCTGCTGCTGCTCACATACTGCCACATTTATTAACCAACCCACCAGAAAAGAACCCTGTTCTTCCAGCCTTCCCATTCCTTTTCATAAAATATAGTGTACCAATTGCACAAGAGATTATCTGAATTTTGCAGAGATCTTTTGTTCATTATTTACTAGAAGACGATAGCGTACATTCAGGGAATATAAAAATGTTTTATTCACTATCTTCAGCTGACTCTTATTTTTCCTCTACCCCAGTAATAGCATTAATACATTTGTACACATTCTCAATGTAGCATGTCACATTCCACCTGCAGATATGTCTTTTTGTCTTTGAAATATCTATAAACTGCATTAAATAATCACTGTAAGCCATCTTCTGTTGATAACTTTATCATTTTACTGCCCTGAATTATTCATACAAAGCCAACACCACATCTCTGTATTATTACAGGAAAGCAATTAGGGTGGAATGCACGGTTTCAGGGAAATGGAAATCCCTCTATTCTGTTGCACAGAGCAGATTGTTTCCACCTTTTACTTAGGTCAGTGTCAGACAACATCAGAAGCCTGCAGAGCTGTTTGGGTGTATGTGTGTGGGAGGGGATGGTTGTTTAGGAGTGTTACCAGATGCAGAGAGGAATAAAGACAGGTTTCTTAGCCCCAGTGCCTGGCTCCAACAGAGCACTTGTCATCAACACACACATAAAGAAGTTGAGTGCCATTTTTCCCTGGCCACAGCTGGGGAAACAGAGGTGTGGCAGAGCCTGCCTCAGGTTATACTCACAGCTCCGGCTTGCTGCAAGGCACCTACAGCTCCCAAGTGCTGGCTCAGCACACAAACTGATCTACCACGCAACCAAGCCAGCTAAAAAAAGCCCAACCTCATCCCAGCAGCTGGAAGTGGCTGATTTTTAAAAAGCAGCAACTGAATTCAGGTGCCTTAACACCTGTGTATTGCTTTCATGTACCTGTGAAAGCCACTGATCCTTTAATGCCAGCCTGGAAATTAAAGTTTACACTGTGACTTACTTCATGGAAGAGCCTGAGTCCATCTGAGCACCAATCCTCTCTCTGTTTGAAACCTGACTTAGTAAAGACATACTTCTTTCCTTCACAGGACACTCCTTATATGAGATAAGACTATCCAATAATTGTTGGTTTTTCTTTTCCTTTTAACTCCTGGAACACTGAATAAAGCCATCTCCAATCTAAAATACATATCAAATTCATGGATGCAGTTGATTTAATGAAACCAGCTGGGAAATTTGTATAGAACATCAGTATAGTTTTTGTGTTTAGACCACATTTAATGTAAATGTGCCAGAACAGAAAACAGGAACTGTCCGTCCCCACACAATCTCCCACAGCTGTCATTATGTCCTGGAACAGCTAGCCTGTGATAAAAATTTATCCTGGATGGTACTGACAGAAAAGAGAAACACACCACAGTGAGACATCTCCCCAAAGCTCTCTCTGCATCATGAAAAGCTTTTGCTATGAGAAAGTATAAATACCATTAGACATACAAACATTACATATATATATATGCACATACACACATAGATATATTTGGGGGATTTTTACTAGTCTCTGTATATTCTTTTCTAGGAAGCATCAAAGAAGAAATAAGAGCAGGGCTCAAATACTGAGAGAAGAAAAGAAAAGAAAAAAGAAAGGAAAAGAAAAGAAAAGAAGAAAAGAAAAGAAAAGAAAAGAAAAGAAAAGAAAAGAGAAAAGAAAAGAAAAGAAAAGAAAAGAAAAGAAAAGAAAAGAAGAAGAAAAGAGAAAAGAAAAGAAAAGAAAAGAAAAGAAAAGAAAAGAAAAGAAAAGAAAAGAAAAGAAAAGAAAAGAAAAGAAAAGAAAAGAAAAGAAAAGAAAAGAGTTCCTCTCCTTATTCCCTCTCATTTGAACAGCTGAATTGGTTAAAAAATGATAAAGAAATTTTTCCTGCTTTGCTGCTATCCCCCACATCAGCAACTGTACCTTCTCACAGGGACTGCATAGTCAAGTAAAAACACCAAGACATGCAGCTGTTACATATGGAAAGTGAAGTGAAGCCTGTTCCCTCTGCCCAGCGCTGTTCAGCACGCAGATGAAACCACAGCCCCACGTGAATAGCAAAATGGTGAGGCTGAGCCTCTGTCCAGCATGTCCTTGAGGTCTACAAGACATCTCCAGCCTCTCTGGAAATGCTGCCCACTCAGCAGAGTAAAGTAGTGGGCAGAGAGAAAGCATCCCTGCAAGCAACAATTAGGAAAGATAAATAAACCCTCCTGCCTTTAGGTAGCTCTGTCCTCCTGCTAGCATGTCCTTTCTTATCAACTGGAAGCAGCCCTCATGGATGTAGAGCACAGAAAAATCACCTCTAGGTTTGCTAGTAACCACTTTAGGGCTGATGGAAAGGAAAAAAAGCCCTCTGTCAAGTCTCTTTCTCTGTCATTTGCACAATGAGACAATGGTCGAATAGGCACTATTTGCTTATTCACACTCAGCAGCCCAGAGCATAAAACAAACCAGGGAGCTGGCAGGTTAGCTGAACATAACATGCTGTGTAATTTATTATACACAGCTCCCTAATGAGCTGTGAAATAAATTCAGATGTGGCCATTTTAGCAAATTCAGAATAATCTCTGTCCCTCAAATACCTGAGCTACAGATTCACAGTTTGTTCAGAAATGGAAATGTCACTCCCCTAGCCTCTTGCTACGGGTTTGAATGTAAGGGGAGCAGCAACAATTCTGTATCTCTTCTTTACATCACAGAGGTACCTGAATGCTCCAGGCAAGCTTGAGTTTTTCTCCTACCTGAGACTGCACAGTCTCTTTGCACCCCCCTCACTGCAGGGAGGACATTTTCTAAGAATCTTGAAACAGTTCAGAAAACATCTTAATCTGAGAATCAAGGACTATCCTGGCTACTCTTCCACATAGTTACCATCACTTTTGTCCATTTAGCCATAAAACCAGTTCTGTATTAGGCACAACCTGGTATGAGATTTTGGGTTAGAGTTGTTTCTTGGTTTGGGTTATGGGTTTTTCTTTTCCAAAACAGAAAGGAACAGATACACATAAAAGTTAGAAAAAAATATAGTGGGTTTGTATGACCCTCAGACATACATGATGGCATGCAAAAGGTAAGGCGCCCATGGTTGAGCCCAAGGCTGCAAGCAACTATAAATTTACCGCACTATAAATTTCTCAACCTTCAAGACACTTGTATTCTGTCACACCCAGTTTTAAGTCTGAGGCAAAGGTGATTTTCAGACCATTATATTTCATTAGCAAGAAGCTTTCTGGATACTCATTTACAATTTTCCCTTCCTTAATTAAGTCCAACTACTTCTAGTTACACCTTTGTGTGCTTCATTAAATAATTTAATTTCCTCCTTGGTATTTAATAGCCTTCAGTTATTTGCAGACCGCTGGGCCCTGTTCTCACCCTTTAGGTTGGCTAGTGGCCAAAACTAAACTAGCCAGCTCAGATCCTCAGCTGGCATAAATCACTTCAGAACTTTTAATCTTTCTCATACTGTACAAGTTGTTCATTCCAAGTCAACGATCTGCTCATCAGTTTTTTCTCTTTCAGCTCTGACCTCTCCCTGCTGATAACACAATGCCCAGACTCAGCACAACGTTCAAGAAATGAGTGCACCAGGGTTCTTGTGTAAAGGCAAACTAGATTGCCACTGGCTTTTTCTGAGCAGGTTGCAAGCCAATATCTAATTCTGGTCTGCTACCCAGACAGTAGACTCTGTCTCTTTCAGTATTTTCTTTCCATGCTGCGTAAGTGTGGATGGTTCTGATAAAAATCTTTGGGAAAAATACAATTTCATAAAACTCACCTCACTTCCACGTATAATTTTGTGGGGTTTCCCCACTCCAATGCTTTTGTCTGTCTTTTTGAATCACAGACTCTCTGGTCTGTTTATCTCATTCAGTAAAACAAAAGCCCCATACAAATCTCCTTGGATCTCACACCATTTAAGTGTTTAGGGTTGGCTACCTCTGAAATGCAATGGCATAACCAGGAGAGACATAGGGGACACCTGTGATGCTTACAGATGGCTACAGTGCAGAAGCGAAGGAACAAAGCTGAAGTCCTCCAATGTGAATTATTATCTAGTAGTGCTAGAGCTGCTGTGCAAACAGAAAACGAGTCCTTGGCTATGCTGTTTGGAGCACATGTAATTCAAAGAATTGCAGGCCTGCCTGGGAGTAATTTTACTGCTTGCTACTGAAGGAACTATGCCTACTGCATAGTGCTGTCATGAGGTGCAGAACTGATCTCTCTAATTTGATGTATTGTCCTCAGTAATTTCCCAGTGACTTCAGTTGAATAGCTGACAGAAGGAAATAGCTTCAGGCTTCTGTGTCTCTGAGGACTCGGCTTCCCTCACAGCCCAAGGCAGATGTTGCTGTTTCTGCTGCTCCAGGGACTGTGCTTCTGGGTTCTGCTTCTGAGCACAAATGCAGTGCCAGAGTCCAGAGTGCTCAGAGGTCATTCTGTGCCAGGCAGCTCCTCAGAAAGCACGGCACCGACAAACAGGCTGCAGATGTGAAGCGTGACAAATGGGCGTGCTACGAGCAGCAATGGCTCCTCACCACAAAGAAGGCAGGCTCACAGTGCTGATAAAAGACATGAAAAGGCATTTAACGCCCAGCTTTTCAATTGCCTAAGTAGAGTGATTATTTTCCTCCAGAAAGAAAATAATCACGACCGGGGTTATTGCAAAATAGTGTGAGCTGAACACAAATGCCAGGAAATAGTTTTTGACAGAGCTGACAGAGCTGAGCTAGTGTTTAGCAAACAGGTCAGTAGCTGGGGCTATCCCAGAGGGCCCCAAATGTCAACACGGCCAAGTAATTTCTGTGTGAGATGAAGGGAATTACATCCTGCCCATTCTCTCAGAATAGCAACAGAAGGGACAGTGGCGTGACTGCCAGCTTCTGGAAAGATGGCTGTAGATGCTTCTCACCCTTCCAACCTAAAATAGAACACTTTTTGCATCCCATAAGGCATAAACATCTATTCCACAGAGCAACAGCAGGATGGTGAACTGAGAATTACCTTAAGGTTAACAAAATAAAAACTGTCCTTTAAGACACATTGGAAATAAGACTAGCAAAAAACCAGCCCTTCATGCTCACCAAAGCGCAGTCAGGGAATCAGATATTTGGATTTGCTAATTAGACAATTCCTTGCTATGTCTTACTAACTAACCAAAATTAATCACGACTGCTTTAGAAAATCCTGTTCTTTACCTTCAGATACATCAGGCTGAACACTCTCAACTTCTCAAAGCAAACTGATTAACACGTTAGAAACTGCAGACTATGAGAAAGCTGCTTCCAACGCATTGCTTCTTGAGACCAGAACTGGCCACATTATTTAAAGCTGCTCTGGGGCTGCTCTAAGCTGCAGCATACACATAGGATTTTAACACGGACAGTACCAGAGTGGGAAACCAGGGGGTCCCAGTTAGATAATGCTCTCTACCTTCCTTCCATATGGCCTGCATATTTGTTCTTTCATTATTAGATGCTAGTAATATTGTAATGAGTGCTAATATTTGCCTTAATCAGTGATCTCACAGTTCAATTCTGCTCTCAGCCGCTAAATGTTTGGCCCTGATCGGTGCCAAATGTGGGTACAGCCACAGTGATCCAGAAACTAACGCTGTTATTAACTCTTGACAGGAACATCTCCCGTTCCCACATAAACACCATTTTTCACCAGCTGTGACACATCCTAGAGTTTTGGGATGTCTTTCTAACCCAAGAAAAATCCACACAGAGCTGTAATTTTAATTCAGGCCCTTAGAGTAGCGTGAAGTAAGCTGTATGTAACAGAGTCCAGCTAAATTTCAGTATACATGAAAGATTATTGATAACAGATGATAAGAGAGAAGTCAATACAGGAAAAAGTGGAAATCTGTGTAGTTTACCCAGCAAGTTATAGGAAGAGAAAGTGGCAAGTAAGGCTGAAAAGACAAAACTAGACCTGAGTCAAGAGTCAATCTCTCATCAGGAGTTCTGACAAGCTAGTGCACTGCAAATTATCCTAGACTTTAAAAGCTACAGTTTGAAACTAGACAATTTTTAAAGGAATGAAATACAGGAAAAATGAACTCTATTTTCTCTTAGAGACATCTTTCTTCCTAGGAGGGTGTCTTTCCTTTGCTTTCCATCACTTAAACTGTTTTCATTCTGCTGCTGACAAAACCAAGTCCCATTATGGCCCAGACTACTTTTCTCCAAAGTTATCCTGTTCTGTAAATCAGATCTGCAGAGATATTAAGCACAAACCTTGTAAGTTTTGAGATTTTCAAGACTTCCTGGAAAAATTCACCTCTTGGGCTAACCTCTTGGTTATGCAAAGCCACACTGATCCCAAATACTAGTGCTGACTTCTTCCCAGTGTATCTAAGTGTTAGGGTAGTGACAACCTGTTTGCCTTCAATTTTAGAGCAGTTTTACCTCAAGACCCTATCTAATTTGGATGCAACCTCTTCAAAAAGAAGAAATGTGAGAGGGCATTATCAAATGTCTCCTGCAATGCCTGCTTTAATTAAGCTGTGTTGAATCAACTGCACTTTGAGCTTCCTCTGCCTTTGTTTGCTGGCTATGAATCATCGTCATCATTTCTGATTTCATTCTTTTGTTGATGGAGAAGATAGCAGGAAAGGATTCCTCAGGATTGATTAACTAAGCTCTCGCCCCATTGCCCTTGGTAAGTTTAAAGAGAACTGGAGCTTATAATCATCTTTATCACTGCACGATGCAGATTTTCATCTTTCACTTTACCATGACTTTGCACTTACAGGAGCACTTAGCTGTGCTAAAGCAACCATCCCCTCTCTCTCCAAGACAGTTGTGGATAGATCTGGGGCACACTATGCTGTGGAGCCCCCTTTGGTGAGCATGGCTTTGTAGAAGTGCTTATTGTGGTGTGAAGTACCTGCCCTTAATTATATGGGGGCTGAAATCAGTGCTTCGTCCTGCGCGACTTTGGGCTCTTCTTCAGGTTGGATTACAGGGACAGAAAAATAATCCTGCAGCCATCATGGCACTTATTTTTGTCAGCAGCAGAATTAAAACAGTTTAAGTGATGGAAAACAAAGGAAAGATCCCCTCTAGGAAGGAAGATTTCTCCTACAGAAAGTATATTTCACTGTATTCTTTTGTTGAGCTTGCCTTCGTGATACTAAAGAGATGGCCTGATGGATCTGATGGAGCATTGATTCCATCTCCTGGTTGCCAACTGGAAGTCTGATTTGGGATAAGATTTTATTGCCACAGTAAAGCTTTGTAAGTCTCCTTCTTCTAAGCAGTAAAGCAGAAAAGAAAGGAATTACAAAGAATAAACACACCAACTGTGGATTTTTTTTCCAGAGTTTAAAGGTGAAGTTGTACAAATATCAGAAACTAATTAAGCTGACTGTGTGATATTTAGTTATCTTAGATCCTGGGAGAAAAAAATTGATTTCTGTTGCACTGAATTAAATTACATTTTCACACTGATTGACACAAGCTGACTTTGCTTCTACTTGTCTTACAAAATTACCCATTATCTGACTTTATTTCTTGAAACTGGGCTGCTGACCTTCTGCAGTCATGCTATTTTAGCACTGTATTGATGAACAAACACTTTGTCTACGGGTAGCATTGGTCTGAAAGGCCTTATATACATCTTACCTCGCTTGTTCAGCTAAGTGCAGGTTTGAAAAGGACATTATTTTTCCTAAGTGAAGCAGTATTTTTAACCTGTGCAAGAATGCTGTGCTGCTACCAGCTTCCACATGCAGGAACTGTTGTATGAGAGTGTGAATGCAAGTAACAAAAGCTTTTTTCCTCCCTGAGATACAATCAGCTTTTAAAACAAAGTCAGTGCCTGGAAGCCAAGCACTGTCACATGTTTGAGATGCATCTGTCCCAGCTGGTACCAAACACCATCTTCAGGAAGATGAGCCTCAATCCCCTAGCTAGTCTCACATCTGGTGCCAGAAGGATGCTGAGCTGCCTAGTGGCCCTTGATCAGCAGTGGGGCATGTGTGCAGTGTCTGGGGGGGACAGTACCTGCTTTAGCCCACTGCCTGCCCTGCTCTTTCCATGACCTCTTCCACTGTAGGCTGGTTCAAGCATCAGTTAAACTGCTGTAAAAATATTGATAAAAAATGCTTCAAATTATGACAGCTCACCTGACAAAACACCCAAATTCAAGGATGTGACATCTACTGCTTGGCAGTGGTGCCACAGTGCAAGTATTTGATCTCTCGTTGACAGGACAGCTGGTGCTCTCATCCTCTGAATGCTGACTGCACTAGCAGTCCACATCCCTCCTACACCCCAAAGGGAGAGGATCAACAGGGAAAGGCAAGTAGGATGGCAACTGCTCTTAAGTGAACCAAGAAGTTGGTCCCAAATAAGTGGAAAAAGCACAAAAACATTTTTGGATGATACTAAACCTGCTTTCTTACTGTGAGATAATTCATTATTTGCTTGGAGTGGGGATAGGGGAAATAGGAAGGTTAATCTGAAAATGTTAATCTGAAATTGCTATTTTGGTGCACTTGGTAATGGATGATCTTCCTTTGATCTTGTAAAACAATTTTGAGAATCCCCTTGATTCCAATGGAAAGCAGGCAGACCTGGAACTGTCCAAGGACTCCAGTTCAAACCATTTTTTGAATGCCTGACTCCTTCCACTCATTCATGCTTCTCATGGATTCCTGATGATATCTGTAATGGAAATTGCATGTGACATGTCTTTCACACTCATGGGCTTATCAAGGTAAAGCTGACAAGTTCTCTTTTCTCAGCCTCTGACTCTACATGACAACCTGTAGTAAGCCTTGGCAACTTCCAGACAGATGACTACTTCTGTTTGGCACAAGAGCAGAGACGCTTTGTTGCAGCGATAAATGCGTGTCACTGAGTGCTGGGGTTAAGTGCTGCTCAAAATACACCAAAAGCAGTGGGGAACTGGCACAAGAAACCACGAAAGGGAAAAAAGGAGCTTCACAGACCTGAGGACTCTGAAAAACTTGGTCACTTTACTGGGAGAACAGCTCAAATTGAAGTCAGTGGTCAAGCTTTGGACGATAGACAAAGATGAACTCACATAGATTTCTTAGGACATAGACATGTGCTCTACCTGCTTCCCAAATTTTAGGTGGTTTTTCTAAGCACTGTGGATAATTTGGACACAAAAGTCTGCTCAGAATCTCTGAGACAGCAATTCAAGAGTTAAATTATGTAAAGGTTGTCTAAAAATCTTCCTATGTATTTGGGTTATTGATTCTAAGCACTGTAGAAAGAGGTTAAAAGGCTCTTCATTTGCAGGTGTTTCATAAAAACCTGTTCTTCCTATCCCATCTTAATCTCAAATAATATTCATTAAGGCAGAGTTCCCCTTCCTTTATGAAGGCTGAAGTAGATGCTCTCTTAGATGTTACTTAAAGAAAATCTGGATTCACTGAATATTATGACGAAGACTTCTTACTCATTTGCTTTATTCTTTCATTTTTGATAGTTTACATCAAATGAATACTTCCTTTGTTAGCAAAAATTATTCCAGTACTGCCTCACACAGGAATGTAGAGAGAAAAAAAGTCGTAATTTGTAAGACTAAAGTTTGTAAGACCCACTAGCAAATGTGAGATGTTTGCAGATGGTGTTGATAAAAAGCAAAAGTGCCAGGATAAGCAGAAAAGATAGAAATAAATGAGGTAGAAAGGACATTCTAACAATACCAAAATAGCCTTCAAAGATCAAGAGGTTGTAGCTGAGACAAATGAATAATGGTGGAAGCACAAGCTGCTGATGCAAAACCAGAAGAGAAATGATGGCTACAGAGGTGGCACTGGCCTTCCCCTAAATTCACTGGCTTACATGGCCTCCGTTAGAGCAGATTTAGCCTGCAATCTGTTGTTTTTATTCCCATGCCAACATTAGCTCTAGGGCAGAGGTGGACACTGACTTTTCAGAGGGAGCACAGGAACAGAGGTCACAGAGCAAAGCCGGCAGTGTTTCTCCTGCCCTACACTACCCTGCAGCCCACCAGGTGCTTGCTCTCATTCTGCTCAGCCCGTTGCAGAAGTAGTACTCAAGGACTAAATTTCCACTTAATTTAATTGGGAAAGGCTGTAGGGCTTTAGTGCTATCATTGTTTAGCAGTTATTTTTCCTGAAGCTGCAATTATCACTGCCAATGCAATTCAGTGGGTAATGGAGGAAGTCAGGACAGCGTACGCTTCACAACCTCCCAGGTGCTGCCTACCCATGACACTTATTGATGAGGCTCCCACTCTGCTCTCTGGTTTTTCAGGAAAAATAAAAAGCATGAATTCTCCCTGGTTTAAACACGCAGCTCATCTTTTACCCGTGCATTTGAAGGAGTAGGGAAGGAGCGCTGGGGGAGGAGGGGAAGAAAGTCACTAAGTTAAACAAGGATAATTAGAGAACAAAGGCAAGAAGTCTGCCCATGATGAAGCATCAAAGTAAGAGACAGTTAAAGTCATGGCCAGGAAAGACTTTTAGCTACTGCATTGTGGACCAGATAAAGTTTTTGTAAGAAATGGTGGTGAGATTTAGGCTTTGGTAAATACAAGGGTCACTTGGCACTCATTAATTTGTACTGAGGTGCTTCCAGTTTCCCCTTTGAGGTTCCCCTTCAGAGCCTGGATCCCAGCCCTTGAACAGAAGATGCTCCTATGACAGTCAGCCACCCTCTACATATTTCACCCCAGCTCCTGAAATTTTTTAACTTCAGGCTGTGGTCATTTACATTTTTCCATTAAGATTCTGCCCATAAAGAGCAGAAAAATGTTTCAATGCTTTCTTCATGAAGTCATAAAATCCAACAGACCAGCAAGTTGTTTCTACCTGTGGTCTGTAACCATCTGCAGCATTCACTGATGTATGTATAATCATGCAGAGAGAAGTGGCATATGTGACAACATTTAATATGCATTACTAAACTCAAATAGACCACTGGAGAATGTTACTTTGATATGAAGTTGAATCATAATTTTATTACTCAAAGGACATAAACTAATTACCACCTACAGTTTAGCCAAACAGAAGGTATAATTGTTTACTTTCAATAGCAATTTATTATTTATTTTGAACTGAAAGGACAAAAGAAAACCCTGAACCACCCATGAGCACATGCAATGAGCAAACCTGCTACAAACCTTCTAGAAGGAAGAATAAAATATTGGGCAAGGAAAATTTGCCCCCTTGCAAGAAAAGGCACAGCAGGACAAAGGCAAGTTTCTTACCAAACTTACTGAAATAATGAAAAAGTAATGAATTATCCAGGCAAACTTCTGGGATTAAAATTGCAAAATAGAGGGCTTTCTTGATGTAATTATTTTGTATGCCCTGCTTATTCCTACTCAATACTACAGTGTTAGATTTCTTTAATCAATTAAACAGGTACATTCATGATGCAGAACAAATTAAGTGGAACAACTTTGGACAGGATTTGCATGTGGATTTCTCTTGCCTTCAGTCGGCAGTGTGCTATGCAAGTGTGCCATCAAGTGGTACACAGAGAAAGAGCTCGGCAAAGAACTGATCCTCCACCTTAGACAGGAGTCCGAGTGTCCTCTGAAATGCCATCTTTTTATCAGAAAATAACCAGGGATAAATATTCATTTCCCACAGTAAAACGAGATGGGAAAGAGCTGTATGGCTGGGGCTGCTGGGCATGTGGCTACAGGGGCAAATGTCTGAATTCAAAAGCCTCTGAGGCTCCTGTAACAGATTTGTATAAAGCCTGACATTTCTTAAGTCTGCCAAGGGCCCTAATTATGGCCCAGTGAGGTGTATGTCCCACCTCAGAGAACAAAGCAGCCCTCGGATGACCCCTCTGAAGAAGCTCTGAGCAGCATGGCTTGGTCAGAGAGATGATGCTGATTTCAGTGCAGCTCATTTGAGCCCAGAAGGGAAACTGTCCCTGCCATCTGGGGCCTGCTGGTAGTGCCTGGCTGGGGAAAGACCTCTGCACCAACGTGGTGACACCAGGAGATTCTCCATTCTTGTCCTTGCACTGATTTCAGCCATGCTGGAGCTGATGAGTTTGGCTCTGACTGGAGTCAAGGATTAGGGATTAATTTAGGTACATAAAGAAACATTTTTGGTGATTTCTGAGCATTCCACAACCCTTCCATCACCAAACCACCTCCGCTTCTCAAACCTGAATGCCATGTAACTATGAAAAAAATGTTTCATTACTTTGTTTTGGGGAACTTGTTTTACATCCAGGTTAATTTGAGCACTTACAAGAAAATAGCATACTTCAAGAGCTGCTAAGGCACCTGTAACTCAGTAAAATCACTAGAAATTAACTGTCCCTAAATACCTTTACAAATATGATATTAGGAGATTCATCTCTGAGCATGCAAGCACATTGTACAAACCCACTGTTTTCTTGGTGGGTGGTGTGGTTTTCTAAGTGTGGCGGGTGGTAAGACCAAGGGCATCTTAAAGCAGATCTTTTCTTTTTCAGATTTTATTTTTCAGCCTGGCTTTGCTTTTTCCTCATACATATCTCTCACTTGTGAATTACCATTGCACTTTCCATTCTGGTGGAACTGAGCATCAAATATTACCCTTTTTATTCCTGCCAATATCATCTGATGCAAATCACATCTCAACACTGCCTGCTTCCTTCAGTGAAAAAATTTGTGTTACAGTGCAACTCTGTAAGACAGTGTGTGGTTAGTGTTGAAGCAGACATCTGAAATAACACAATAGGAAAATGCCAAGGAACAAGAACAATATGAGCAATAACTGAAAGATTGGTTGGGGAGCATCAGTAACTTGTGATTAGCAACACAGAGATGTTTGAATTGGGAAGACAATTGGTAATTTCCTAAAAGCAAACAAAACAAAGCTTTATAAATCAGCTTATTCTCACTGTGAAAAGCACTAGGACATATCCAGATTTCCTCTTTTTCACTGATTGTGAAGACTTACACTCAGTACAGTTATCCATGGTCAGTTGAGCTGGGATATCTGTATCTGTATTTTTGTTCTTGTCCACAGCTCATCTTCCCTGGCAAAAAAAAGTCAGGGGAGCATAAAGGAAGCCCTCATTTACCCATTGAGGACTATCTGTCACACTGGCATGGTGAAATAGCCAGGTTGTCTATTCTTTTTGTTATCAATAAAACATATTGCACACTGGCAGACCTCCTATGCTACCCAGAAGTGTGAGTTACAGGGAAAAGTTCCTCAGAAGGCAGTGGCAAAGAATGAAAGGTGATTTATTAGGAGATGTATACCAAATTACCTGGGAAAGCGAGGAAAGGAGCACTCTGCTCACTAAAAACATATACACATCTGAAAATGCTCATTATTAAAACTGCAGATATTCTCTCCTCACCTCAAGTGCTGTTGGAAAAGTAAATCTGCTGATGCATGGAAGCATGACTAAGACATGGGAGACTTGGAAAGCAGCACGTAAAAAGTAGAGGCTGTGCTTTAAAGTGATTAAGGAAAGTGAACATCAGAATTTCCCAAACTCTTCCAGCGTGCTGCCTCCTGTCTTGTCATGCTTGAGTGGTTGCCGTTCTCGTTCATGGAAAGGGCAATTCATCCTCTGCTCTTCAGCTTCTCTGTTGCAAGGCACTGGCTTTATTCCCTCCTCTTTAAAAAAGCAAACTTTAAATGAGTTTTCCTTTTCCCCACAGTGTGGCTAATGTGCTGCTCTGTCCTGAGACTGGCCCAGGCTCTTGCTTTTGGTAGAATTTGGTCTGAAGTTTGCTGCTGACAGATCTATGTCAAATAAGGGCCATCACAGCTGAGGGCTCTGCCAGAGGCACCATCACATAGGTACTCATGATCTAGCTGTATTTGCTATAAACCCCATGTTTAGCCTGCAAAAATGAATGAAAATGCTCCAATTTATAGAAAGCAATAATGTATTATTAAACAGAGAAGCTTTCAAGCATCTCTGTTTATGTGTGCAAACCTCCCTGAGGGAAAGCAGACGGAGTTGAGACTAATGGTCTCTGTGGAATAGACAGAGCTATTGTGCAAAGGTTCAGAGGATCAGAGCTAATGGTGTTGGAAATCTCAATGGCAGAGAAGTATCTCACAGCAGTAGGATCCAAGCTGCCCACCCCTCTTCACTGTCTTAAAGATTATGAAGTTGACTTAGATGGCATTTTAATTGAATTTACCTTTTCCTTTCATCTGCTCTTCACGTCTTCTTGCTGCAACTTGTAAGACTTCTCAATTTCAACCCTTCAAATTGATTTTCTCATAATTAATTGGACAATTAACTGTAACTTAGTAATTATTTATCAAGTATGCTCATTATGCAAATACCTACAGATCTAAAATACATCCACACTCAATGAATTTAATAAGAAAGCATCACTGTGGATATTATAGAATTGTTCTTGACTTGCCCCAAATATTTGAGAAGCAAATGTTAGAATTATATTTGGTTTTGCAGTCACCAGAGATTTTTGAAATGTGTTGTAGAATGTGTTTACTGTCATCACAGACCAGTATGCAATAGCTTAAAAAGGTCTGTAGAACATCCCTTTCATGCATCCCCTGTCTCACCCATGAGCCATAAATGGACTGTGTACATTCCTGGAGCACCTGAGGGCCAGTTGTGCTTCGTGCTCCTTGGATTCTGCCATTTGATCAGACTGATACCTGGGCTGATGTGCAGCATCCTGTCATCGTGGATTAAATTAGTGGCAAAATCTAATCACTGAAAGAGCAAGTACAAAAGGAGGAGCAATTTTACTGGTAATCACCTTGGTCTGGGTGGTTCTTGTTTCCATGCTTCATTCTTTTGTCTTCCCTCTTCATTCATTTATCCACTGACCCAGAGTACATTAATGTTTCATATAGAGAACCAAGGAACCATAAATGTCAGTTCTTGGTCTTATTTCAGCATCACCCACTCCTATACCCATAACGAGTGACTTCTTTTGAATTACAGTCAGTTCTGCCCCTCTCTTTTTTTTTTTTTCTTCTGCTGCTGCTGTTTTCATCTCTATCATGAGCCACTCAAAGAAAGGTGAAAACACTGAAATGGAAAAATTATGGCCATTTCTGTGATTGGCTATGTTTATTTTTATGGCTGCTTGAGAGGCAAAGCATTGGAAATACTTGGTCTGCAGTTATTTGTCAGTACTGTTAAAATATTCATTTTCCCGACAAGTTGGAAAGTTCAGAAGGCCATTTTATGATTGAAAAATTCAGTTGCATCAACATTTAGCAGAAGAAGAACCCCAAGAACAAATGTAAAGAAAGGTATGTATCACTTCAGAAATCAGAGTTAGAAAGAAATATTCAGGAGTACTTATGGGTGGGAATCCAGAACGCTTTTACTCATATATTGACCACATAAGGTTTTAATGAAAAACCTGTGATATGATCAGTCTGATTAGGTTGTTTTCAAATATTTCAGCTTTCACAGCACGCTCCATGAATGGCTTTTTGTTTTCCCTTTTTGAAACTTTCACAGTGAATATTTTTGAAAGATATTTTTCCCAGTCTGATTTACCTTTTTCTCTATTTTCCCTGGTAATCTGACTGCCTGAAGAACCAGTTAATCATATCTTTGTTCCTGGTAATTCACTATTCCATTTGCAAATAGATGTAGAAAAAGCCCCAAAGAATTCAGTATTGTGTAGGTATAAATTATTCTGAATTATTCTGCAGGTCCTTCTTTTTCTACTGTGGCAAATCTCCAGAAAGAAAAAGAGATCCAACCAAAATAGTTCTGGCTTATTTCTAGCACTCTAGGAATAGAAAATTTCTGGATGCTTAAGGAAGATGTATCCCACCTGATCCACAACTCAGGGATGTAAAGATGTAACATTTAGTGGCATGTTACACAATCACAAATCCACAGATTCCTTGGGCCACGTTGCTCAGTAATTATGCAGTGCTTAGATGCTTTCAAGTGAAAGCGAGTTTAGGTAAAAGCAGAAGTAAAGTAAGGCCCAAATTAACTGTGTGACGTAAAACTTCACAATGCATCATATTCTGGAAAGTAAATAAAAATCAGGGGCAGTATCAGCAG
>NW_005054304.1:6818236-6832249 GCF_000277835.1 Geospiza fortis
AGGAATGCTATTAGGTTTACTCATTGTGTAAACACAGAGAAAGAATTAATAATCTAATCTATCATTTGAGGTTTTATATGCGCCCAAGTAAATAAGCCCCAGTCAAAGCAGCATCCCTTCTATCACAAATATGAATAAAATACAGTCACCACTGTTGTCAACAGAAAATGAATTTCCTTCAGGCAGCCTCTGGCGTCTCTCTTAGAAATCATTTTAACTGAAGTTAGAAGATTAAAAACAATAAAAGAGAAGGTTTTCCTTCCTCTTAAACCTATATCCATTTCCATCTAGGTTTTCATCTTTTTACCAGCACGACAAATGTTTTTGAGGTTTGATGTTAATGTGATGCAATTTCAGGAGAACTCAAAACAACATAAACCTTTTTTGACAGATTGTTGAATATCAGAAGCATATGTATTATTCCTTATACTTTTTCAAAAGCTGACCTGTTGGCAGAAAATGGAACTATGTCACTTTCCTAACACTTAGATTTTGTCATGTACATTAGTCCTAACCCAAGACTGGAAATAGATTGGTGCAAGCATTCATTTACCAATGTATGTTCATAATGTAGTTCAAGATAAACATGTTAACACTGAAAAGAACATAATTTTCAAAAATTACCATCACAGGCAGCAAAATGTTCTTTTCATAACTAGTTGAACCTAATGCATACTTTCCCTTTAAAGTAGTGTTCTAATGATTTAGAACACTACTTTAAAGGGTTAGTGGTTATTTTCATCCTGTTGTGTTGGTTGACCTTGAATTTCAGTGAGGCTGCCCAAAATGTGATGACGGGCTTGCTTGGGTTTTGTTAGTTTGTTGTTTTGCTAGAATTTCTCTTTGCTTGGCATAAATGACAGCTTTAACCTCAATTTAGTTGTTTAAGAGTTAGGCATGTTTAATGATCTTCAGTTTGACAGCAAAATGTTCTGTACACACAGATAACTTTGAGTACAACAGCTCCGCACTCACTCTCAGTGGTGTTCATTTCCACTTGAGCCAGTTCCTTTAATTTGTAGTGTGTTGCTCACTTGACCAACATCAGCTTCACCTCTCTCATGCTCCATTAACCAGACAAGTGCAGTGCACTTTGCAGTGGTTCCACAGAGTCCCCTCAATCAAAACTTGACTGAAAGGCTGCCTTTTCAGAATCAAGTATCATAACCCCAGCCTAAGTCTCTGAGTGGCTCAAACAGGAACCATGTTTTGGCCAGCATTGTTGGGAAACATCAGCAATTTTATTTCTGGTTGTTTTATTTCTAGGCTTACTGTAGTTTTGGCATCTTTCTTAAGCATGCCCCTCTACATGTCCCTCTTTCAGAGGGCACTGACAGCCCTAAGCCTCCTCCTGACCCCCTTTGTCTTTAGTTTTCCTTTTCTTGTAGGCTTGGAATGGGGAGAGGAGAATTTGCCAGTCCTTGTGGAGTAAGGCTAATAAATGCCACTAATTAGTATCCCCACTGTTTTCTCACTGACTCTGTATTCTTAGCCCAGCTCTCAGGGTTTTCATTTGTCAAGGTCATTACACATTGTTAATTTGCTGAGGGTTTTGTCCCACAAGAGCCCCTATTGATTTACTGTAAGATATTAAATGGGTCAATTGCATAATTTTTCATAAACAGCATACATTTATTCCCTGCTTTGCCACAGAAACTTTCCTTACTGTGAAGTTTTGCCATCACTGTTGGTCATCCTTAGGATGTATCCCACCAGTATCACATTTAAATAAATTGAGCAGCCTGAAGAAATTTAATGTGAACTGGCTCAATTGTACCTGCTTCTCAAACAGGACTGCCAGCAACAAACCAAGCGGCAGTCTGCCACTTCCCTCACTCATCCAAAGATGCCTGTCCATATGGATGTCATGGATCCTGAAACACACTCATTCCTTTTCATGACTTCCATACTCAGCAGTACTGACTACCACAGCCTTTCAAAGGGTCACAGGCTCTTTTAAAAAGGTTGAATTATGTATTATCACAAAAGAATTCTTGGGAGCTACTACATAGATGTAATCACAAGTCCTAGAGTTCCATGGAGGGAGCCCAGAGTGCCCAAAGCCCAGTAACAAGGTTGTAACATGGATGTCAAATGATTGTTTCCAAAATGCTCGCTGGATTCATAAAGATTGGACTCTCACATTTAAAAGCATTCGCCTGTCCACTACAGTTTTAGCCAAGAATCTCTAACCTTAAAATCTGTAGGATTGTCAGTATAGATAAACCTTAAATTTTGCCCAGTGAATCCCTGTGTCAGTTCATTGCCTGGTACGTTCTAGTCAAAGATATTTACTGCATTTCCCAGTTAGTTCACATCAGGAAAAAGATGCCCTCTAAGGCACTAATTTGAAAGATTTAGCTGCATGCATACTGTCGGACATGTTTCCTAATACTTATTGGGAGGAATTTCCTTTACTTCTCTAAATTTCCCTTATTCTTTGGACAGAAAGGAGTCATATGCTCAAAACTCTCTGCCTGTGGGTCCCCTCACCTTGTAGAGTAACAAAGTATGAACAGCATGTGAGTGAGGTTAACCTCCCTCCGTTGGATACCATGTTTTTACACTTTTTTCTTCTTTTCTCTCTTTTCCCATATTTCCCCTGCTTGTCATAACTGCAAGAGGTTCAGCAAATTCTCAGAACGTTTGCACATGTATTTGATGTATTGTTATTTTCTTGTCCCATTGCTAATGTTTACAACATATTTCGTATTTGCAGGATTTTATTAAGGTCTTGGCAAATCTGACATTTAGAAGCTCAAGGACCTGCTTCTAACCTCTAACTTTGCTTGCCTTGACTTTTAGAAAAAATGTCAGGCTTCTCTCACTTCACTGTGTTTTTCTAAAATTAAATGTGCTTGTTTTGCAAATATAGAATATACTGTAGAAGTGGTTTGCTCCTCTTACAGACAAATAAACCAAAGCCAAACCAAATGTTCTAGAGGTGTAGAATAAAATCTCTTTTAAAACTGTAGATATCTTAATTTAAAATTCCAGAATCTGTGTGACTATATACCTGTTTATTAATTTCAGACTAAATGCAGTACAATCTACCATGCACAGGGAAAGACCAGGACTAATTTTGTAGTTACATTTTTATTTTCAATTAGCACATGTGTAGAAGTCTAAAGGTTTAAAGGTATTCTCACCTCAAGAACTGCTTGCTGAGTTCAGGTGTACACTTGAAACAAATGTAGTACATTTTCTTTTGTGGCTTTGCTTGTGGAGCATACATCAGCTCACAGAGACATGATATTTGATCTCTGTGGACAGATTTCTGACACTTTTGTGAAGACAAACTGTAGCTATTTATGTTTCTCTCTGTTTCCGTAACACTTGTCAAATGTACCCCATTCTAGAAATGTTTTGAGGTCTGTGGGGCCCAAACTCCAGGCCCTGGTTTTGAAATGTTCCTGTGGTGAGATTTGCACATAAGACCACAAAGTATAAACCTTGTCTCTAAATGCAGTCTTCCTTTAGGCAGTTTCTGCTACTTACCTTTTTTCTTCTATTTGCTCCAGCTTTTTCCCTCTTCTTGAGTGTTTGAAGTTCTGTAATCATTTTACCTTTCTTTTTCCAGACACTTCAGTGATGGAAACAAATCCAAACTTTTATTCTTCTATAAAAGTTTGAGGAACAGCCTGTGCAAATTACAGTCTGTTTCACATTGGGAACAGTGACACCACCCCAGACAGTGCTCCAGGAAGAACTAAAGCCACCATATGTGTGAGAACTTCACAAAGCAAAAAGGCAGAGCCAGGGGTATTCACCTCTGCAGCCCATGACTATTAGGCTAAGAAATGGATGTTTTTATGGAAATCAGTACCAAAGCTACTTTTAAGCTGGAAGCTGGACAGGCAGGAGTGATGGATTCTCTTGTGGCCTGTAAGCACAGCTCTGAATTCAGGCAACTGCAGAATTGCATCATCCCCACAAGAACATTATAGTGGCTTTTGCCTCCAAAAGCTACAGTGCCTTTCACACCTCTGACATGCAGAGGGGAAGTGTTGTCTACCAGTCCCTTCTCATGATGTACATCATCCCCACACCACCCATACAGCCAAGCATGAAAAGCAATAGGTGGCACTTTGGTTTCTTTCAATACCTTCACCTGCTTTTGGGTTGTGATATTAAGGTAGAAGTTCCGGCAGATCTTGATACTCTTTCTCTCTCACCACCATCTGATGCATGTAAATCATGCAGGAAGAAGTTTGGATTGGTGCATTTGTTCAAGATGCAGAGGTCCCTGTCTCAGTACTTTTTGCATTCTTCTCAGTATTCTTGCCTAAGACATAAACTGCACAACATGAGTTGTTCATGCTGTTTCTACACACATAAAAAAATTGTTTAGCCTCTTGTCAGCTTAAAAATGTTCAAGATATCCAGTCTTGAAGAAATACACAAAGCAACATGGTTCTCCCATTTAGCTATGAGCAAGTCAAGGAAAAATAAACATGTTTGATAAATCCATGGCTTGCTCAAAAAGAATGGGCAGAATTTGTACAGGGGTTGGCTTGCTGTGCATGTTACAACAGTTGAGATAAATGTGGCACTTTCTCTTCCATCACCGCAAAAGTAATTTTAAAAAGAATCTGTTAAAAAAAAGCTTCTAGAATCTTGTTCTTAAACATTAAAGAGATGTGTTTTTTCCCTTTGTGAAGGGGAAATTGAAAATCACAGCATTGTGAAGATTAGCACAGCTAAAACAGATAATCCTCACACCAGTCCTGCTGGCAACTCCTTCAGTAATTTTGGCAGCCAAACGTGAGGCCTGCCAAGAGCACAAAGAAATCCAGCCAGGAAGACAGCTCCAGTCCTATATACCCATGCTGGAAAAAACACATTCTGGATCTTGCTGCCTGTGCTCTGAGGCTTGCCAAACACACCCCAGGAGTGGCCACACGTGCTGGCTTTCACAACAGAGAAACAGAGGAAAACAGGAGAGCTGTGTGAGTTTTTTTTCTTCCAGAAAGAACTAGAAAAGGCTTCCTGAGAAGTCAAGGCGAGAGTGCACATATTTTGTCTAATGTACAGGAAGAACTCTTGTCTCAGGAAGAACTCAGACACAGACTGAACACATGTGAACCACATTCCCTGGGCTCACGGGCAGCAGACTGACCTTCATAAAGAACAAGATTTTCTACAGAGGGAGAACTGGGCAGCTGCCAGCAAGGACAGGGAACTCCCCCAGGACAGTGGTGAACCCAGCTCTCCTCAAAGCCACCATGGCCCCACCTGGCCCACCCCATCTCACCTGCCCCCAGTATGGGAAGCAGGGAAGAAGGTGGCAGTGCAGGGCATGGGAGAGCTGAAGGGAGTGGCAGAGCACAGAAAGTGGCTCCACAGGAAGTCCCAGCAGCTTCACACAGGGGATGAGAGCATCCCTGAGCAGGGCCTGCAGACAGACCCACATGGTGGGTCTGGCTGAAAATGGGGGGAAACAAAGAGCTGGGCAGAGGAACAGGTTTCACTAAAGGAATGCCAGTACATTGTCCCACAGGCAACAATGGTGAGAAGAGGATGCTGAATGAGCCAATGATTTCTGCTGATCACCCAGGCTTCTTCAGGACAACAGCCAAGAAAGCAAGGACAGCAGAGCCGCCTCTGGTGACCAGTGGACTAACTGAGGAAAACATCAGTGAAACGGTAGGGAGATTAGAAGATACTCTTTTTTTTTTTTGCATCTTTTTCAGCAGACTGACTGGCCATGTGTCTCTCACAGTCTGCCTGTCTTTGGCAGATTGAGCATGTTTATTATTGCACTGGAGCTTTCAAGATGCTCATACCAACACGAAGAGTGCTTTCTCAACTAGGTCAACAAAAGATGGTCTTTGACAAGTTTTATTCTATACCCTTGGTTTCAAAAACCTGTACCCAAGCTACAGAAACCAAATCAAAGCAGTGAATTGCAAAACTTTCCTCTTCAAGCGCATGAGCAGACCTGCTTTTCATTAAATCACTTTTCCTGTGTCCAAGAGCAGGATACTGCACACCCTAATCTGCTCCAGATGCTGAAGGAGAGAAAGGACACTTCTGGTCAATGTTGTTCAATCAGTACCAGCCACTAGGAGGGTCATACCCACACTGGAGCATTCCCTGCTCCTTCCAACTCCCTCCACCCCCATAACTATGGAAACACCTTAAGAACAATGTGACCATTTCTGACATGAGGGAGCATGCCTGCAAGAAACCACCTACTCTACGAGCAGTAAAGTCAGACCAGGTCAGGCAGGTGAGTTCCACCCTGTATTTCAAGAGGGGACAGGTAAAGGGATCTGCCCATCAATGCAGATCCCAGGGAGAAGCAGTTTCTCCTCCCACAACAAGGTCCCAGCCCTTCAGTTCATTCAAAATGGCTGCAGTTCAGCAGCTGGATCAGATATGGACTTGTGGAACTCCCCCCCAGCCCTGCTGTCCAAAATGTGCCTGTTGGCCTTTCAAAATGAGTCCCAACATTTTTTGAATACCAGTAAGTCACAAGGTTCGCCAGGGGCTGTTCTGGCTTCTGCCTTGCTCAGGCGATGAGAAGCACTATCTGCTTCCAGTGGTTCTTAGATTTTCCACAAAGGAAGGAGGTTTTTTGGTCCTGTAGGCGGGAGTGCCTGGGATCCTGGCCCCTCTGATGGCACTGATGTAAGGCAGAAGGGGAGGCTCCCTCACCACCAATGCAGTGCCCTTGGGAGTGTAGGCTCGGAGCAGCAATTCCTCTTCCTCATGAGCCGTCACTGCCACCCAGCCTGCACAGCCAGAGAGAATACAGACAGTGAGGAAGACAAGTCCCTAGGATCAAAACAAGGTTCTGACACAAACTGCTGCCTCCCAGAGTGGCTAAAAATCTGAGCTACCCTCGTGTGGTTGCTGGAGAAACCAAGCTCAAAGGTCATCTCCAGCCCTTTCCCAACAGAAGGCAGCACCTAAAGCCAGGTTACTCTTCTCAAACACAGCTCTTTCCTGGTAAACTCAAAAGGGAGGGTGGGAACTACAAAAACACAAGAATGAAGCTTTCCAATCAATGGCCCTTTCCCTCTCACCTGGACAGCTGACAGTGTCACAGCCATTCCTGATGCTGTAGAACCTGTATGGCAGCCAGAACATAAAGTATTCCAATGTTGCCATCCTGTACAAGCATGGCTGCCAATCTCCATTCTTGGAGGCTGCCATGCTTCAGCTGGACAAAGTCATGGCTGCTATGATTTTGTGTTCACAGTCCTGCTCTGAGCAGGAAATACTGCTTCACCCCTTCAGAGGCCTCTTCCCATCAATGTTTCTAGGATGCAGACCCTGCAAAGCAAACTAATGAGGAAATATTAAATTACCTGCAGAGGAAAGCTTGATATCTGCAACTGCCTCAGTGGTACCAACTCCTTTCAGTGTAATGTCTTGAGGGACAAGTGGGGGGAACTCTTTCATTCTCTCTTCCCCACCCATGGGAACCTAAGATTAAAACACAGGGAAATCATTTAACGGTCAAGAGATTCTTCAGCATTCCTACCTCAAACAGGTAAGCAAGGCACAAGGAAGAATAAAGACATTAAACATTTGTTAGCCCATTAAGACCTGGACTGAATAACCTCCAGGAGTTATTTCAGGTTTGTCAGAACAGAATCAGGATGACACCCAGAGGAACCCTGTGGGAAGTGAGCAAAGATGCCCACTGCAAAGTGCCCACTGCAGGATGCAGCTGGTGGATCAGGCCAGCTGCCTTGATGTGAGTGACAGCACTTGTTCTCCATGTGCACAGGAATGGAAATACCAGGACAGGGACAGCTCACCCCATCTCCCATCAATCTGCAAGTGCTACAGAGAACATTGCCATACCAAGGAAAAAGTCAGACCACCAAGAGATGAAGATATGTGCAGAAGATCCAGCAGGGAAAGAATAAGAAAAGTAAATTTTTCAGCTGCAATCTGTTCTGAAACCCCAGTCTGCAGGTTTGCCATGGAAAATATCCCCATTGCTGTGTGCACTTTAAGGCTGCTCAAGAGCCAAATTTGAGTAAGCAGAACACTGCAAATCTTATCAGCCTGAATTGTAGAAGCAGAACCTCTGCTGAAAATGCATCATCTTGAGTGTTCTTTCCTAACACACTTCAGCCACACAGTCTGTGAAAGACTGCCCCACACTGAGCATCTCCACTCCCCCACTGCACAAGTGCCAAACTCCTGATACCTGTGGGTGTTCCCTGTCAGTTGTGCCCCAGACAGGGGTCCTGCCCACCTGCAGCCACCAGCTCCCCCCAGCACCTCCCCTTACCTTTAGGAACTCTTGGCCTGCATGCTTCTCATAGAGGACGTCTGCATTACTCAGCGTAGTAACATGGACTGGCAACAGGTTAGAAGCCAAGACAGAAAACCAGGCAGGTTTTTCTCCCTGAAATAAATACCAAAAAGATTGTTAATTATGCTAAGAGAAAAGCAGCCCTGAATTACTCTCTCCTGCCCCATTTCTTTCCTGCATGTTGAAAACCTGTCCTGCTGGATGCCCCTCCCTGTCCGAGAGGTCCTTGCCTCTGCCATTGACAGCAGCCAGGGTTTATATAAAACTGGGATTTGAGTTTCCAGAAGAGAAGACCCACAGCTTCACCGTCCTGCCTCAAAGCACCCCCAATGCCACATCTACTGCCAGCACAGCTGCTCAGCTCAGGTAAATCATCCAAGAGAGATCTTTGCTCTCATTTAATTCACAAGAACAAACTCAGAGTGGTTATTCAGTGCAAGAGATAATGGACATCTGGTCTGGTGCTTCTTCTCCTATCACTCTACACTTCTAACATACAGTGCTCATTCAACAGGACGTGATTCCAGCTGCTCTCAAGCTATGCAAAGTCCATACAGGAATTTCAGCAGGCACTCTCATCACATTTGCAAGAAGAGCAAAAAAGGTCAGAGAGGGGAGAGACCTCTCCAAACACTGCTAGCAGCCAGAAATAAGGGCAGGAATTCCTTCAAGTTCAAAGGTCTAAGCTGAGGCAGGAGCTTCTGTCATGATCTGAGCACAACTGTCCTCCAAGATATCAGGAGGACACAGATACACAAGATTGAAACATTGATGCGTGCTCCTGACATACCAGTATATTTTTTACTTAACAGAACCCTGCCCCCTCCACCTTTCTGGTTTTCTTCCAGAAGGTCAGGAGTGTCCTTAGCAAAGTACCAATTCAACATTCCAGCGGTGATCTTAGAAAGCTGACTGTATGAATAGCCATACACACCCCTAAAACAGGGCAAGCTACTGAGAAAATGATCTAAGACTTATAATAATATCTAATGTTCTTATGAAAGAAACTGCTCCTTACAGAAGAAGCATCACAGGAGGTCAACTCCACACAGTTCAGTAAAGGTGTATGACATGGGATTTTTAATAAATGGAAGAAATTATTGGCAGGGGGGACACACAACACATATGAAAAATACTTTTTACAGAAACTAAAGTACACATGCAATTAATTACTTCCTCAGGCAAGTTCTTCACAGGTCTGCCAGGAAATAAAAATGTCTATACTTTTCTCTCTTAGCAGGCAGCTTTCACAAAACACAGAAATGAGGAAACCCACCTATTTTCCCAGTCAATTCTGACATTCTCCTCCCTCTCTCATGCCTCTCTGTATGTCATGGGAAGCACATTAAACTGAAGATGTCTGTCAGCATTCAAAAGCAGTTCCCATTATACACTCTGTAATATTGCATGCTGGTACCAAGTAAAAGACCTTTCAACTACCCATCCCAAGGCATTCTGACTTCATGCAGTGGTTCAGTAACTGGTTCATCATCTCCAAAGCAGCAATGAAAGGGTCTGGGAAAGCTACCCAGAAAGCCTTTTATGGCTGGGACTGCAGTAAGAGATGAAGCAGCTGCTCCCAAAATCCTTTCGTCCCTTACCTCTAAGTAGTCTATACGCCCCAAGGCTGCTAAAAACAACACCATTCCTGGCTTGAGAATGAAGGTCCGTGGAACAATGGCATGTGATGGCAAAACCAGTTTTACTTCCTTCTCTGTTAGGAGATTCAAAACCTGCAAAATAAATTGTCATAACTCACTCCACATGTTTCAATGAGAACAACAAAGTTAGTATTGGCATTACATTGATAGAGGAAAAAGACCAATCAAAGCAATGTAAAGAGCGTCTGACACAACAGTTCAATTCTGGTCCACACAGTAAGCGAGAAACAGGAACAACGTCCCCTGACAAAATCTGCCACAGACAATGTGCTGTCCTCCACTCAGACTGAACACTGACTGCAGGAACAAAATTTGATCTGAAACTTGGCATGGAGCTCTCCAAAGGAGAGCACAAGGATAAACAGAATCAGAAACAGAAGCAACTATTTCTGGATGCAGGAAGTATTTTCCACATGTATTCAACTCCAGAAGAAGGGAAGAACACACACCATCTCAAGTTACCAAACCAGGTCTCTTAGCTGATGCCAGTCTTTACACTGGCTATCAGAGATCAAAGTGCAGCTTAGTAAAACAGGTTATGGTCTGACAAATACATCACTAGAAAACCAGGAATCATCCTAGTGTTCATGAAAGCAGCACCTGCACTTGAGCTGTAAAGTCTCAGCATAGTGCTTGCATTCATTCTCTTCAGAACCTTCCTGTCTGCCTGTACTATTAAATCTTCCCCAGAAGAAGACCTGCAGTTCTGCACAGGTATTAAAAACACCAAAAATCAAAACATGCCTGTTTTAGACATGTGCACTTTGTGAGCACTGGCTTCAGTAGGGCATTGCTCTATTGACGAAGGCCTGACATATTGGAGCCATAGCAGCAACACTGCAGATACTCCTATCTTCAGGAGAATGCTTTCTCTAAGATGTGGTTTGGTCATACAACTCTGGTTGTCCTCCTAAGCTCCATCTTCTTCCATAGGCTGGGAGAGCTGAAGAAGTGTCAGCTCCATTGGGTGATGCTGGAGTGAACTTGCTAAGAGCACTCTTGCTTACTTCCCTTGGTTCAGAGGTTGTGGCAGCTTGGTGATGCAGCCCTGCAGCTCTTTTGCAAAGCTGGCAGTATTGCATTACTCAGAATGCAACAACATTACCACATGAACCCCTCTTGAGTAAATACAAACCTCATCTTACCACAATACCCAAGCTAAGAGAATCCTAATGCCAGGACTGTAGCACAGCTAAGACAGAACAGTCCTCCCAAACCCTGTAACCCCAAAACACAGCACCACAGAGTACCTACACAGTCTTCCTTTACAATTCCTGGAGTGTCAAAACACCACCGAGCATCCTTCACTTCGTTGTGAGTGAACTCCTCCCTTTCCTCAAGCTTCTTAGGGGCATCTCTAGGATCTTCATCCATGCTGTAAGAGAGTGTGTCAGGGTCGAAGTCAATCTCAGCACTAGACTTCTGCTGTTGAAATGTTCTTCCAACTCTTCCTGGATTAAAATGAAAGATTCTCCTGGTAATTTACTTTTTAACTTTCTTTCCTTCAATCAAACATCTGCCCCTTCCATGGCTTAAAACAGACGCACATGAGTAGTATAAAGGTGATAAAGACACTATGCGGCTTGAAATTTGTGTGTTCAAAAGCCAAAATTATAAGAAATCCCTTCTATAATTCCTGTTTAGCATTTCTCCTGCCCCAAAATCTCAGCAGGGACCAGATCACAGACACTCAGTTATTCCCAATTTATGGTAAAGCAGGCTGCCTTCTATTTTCAGTGCCTCAGACTGCCAAACACAGAACTATCTGAAAACCAGCGCTATCTTCTGGCAACCCCCTCTTTTGAATATACACTAAAATGATGCACAACCCCTGGAGCCTGCAGCCCAAATGTGATTACTTAAAATTAAACTTATTTTCTTTACTTGGGAACAAGAGATGGCCCATACTGTGATATCCTCACAAACTACTAAGCTATCAGAATTTGCCAGCCTTGTTCAGACAGGAGATGCATTGCACAGAGGAACCCTCTGCTACTACAGCAGGTGACAGGTATTCAAAAGTACTAATGATGCTGCTTATGGAGGAGATAGAGGTCTTGTCCCCATTAATCTGGGAGCAAACATTGGTCAAAATAATTTAACCTTTGTGTAATGTAGTGTTTTCATTAGGGGCAGAAAGGTAACACCTTTACTTACCCACTAGGTAACCTTGCTTTTTAAGTTGATTAAGGTACTTTTTTTCTTCACTGCTTAGCTGATCTTCTGTTTTTGTTGCCTCCTCTTTTAGCCTCTCCTGCCTTCGGAATATCCTGTCACATGTAGGGTTAATAATTGGAAATTTCAACAGGTTCAGTGTTGTTCCTGGAAAAACAAACAGAAGGCGCTTTTGGATCTCTGACTACTTGACACATTTCAGCTCTGAGGAACAAGATTACAAAAAAACTGCTTTTCTAACTTTTTGGTGAAACCCAGTAACACAAAATCAGAGGTAGAACTACAGCTGCTCCCACAAAGTACCAGCCTCCCATCTTGGGGAAGCAAAAACAAGCCATTCACCAGTGCAAGACCTGTTCTCACCTATAGTATGAATAAAAGGGTCTCAAAGCCAAGTGGTGCCAAGGCTGACTTCGTGCACCCCAGACAAGTCTCAACTCCAGACAGCTTGGTTTGTCCTAAAGGTGCTCACTAGTGCACCTCCCAGTCTCTCCAGACTGGAGGACACCTCTAATAGATAGGGACAGGCAAGGCAAGCACATCAGGTGCCATCCTAACTGGCAGGGGTGCACACAGACCCACGCTGGTTTAACGAGCCTCCTAGTGCTACAGGATGTGCAGTACCCTCAGGATATGCATCCCACTCCTGCTGCCCCCTGTGAGGAATCACAGGATCAATTAGCCCGGAAAAGACCTCTGAGATTATCACCACGTTGACTAGACCATGGCACTGAGTGGCACATTCAGGCACAGCGACTCCATCATCCCCCTAGGCAATCCATTCCAATGTGTAATTACCCTTCTGGTGAAGAAATTCCTGCTAATGTCCAACATAAAGCTGCCCTAGTGTATCTTAAGGCTATGTCCCCTTCTCCTGTCACTGGCTGCCCTGGAGAAGAGACTGACTCCCACCTGGCTACAACTTCTTCTGGGTAGATGCAGAGTGATAACTGTGGGAATCCACAAAATCAGAGGGTTTTGGGAAAGCTGCAAAAGGTAGGCCTCAGAGACAGCAGAACTGTGAGCAGGGCTAAGCAGTAGCCATGAGATAGATCAGCAGAAACATTATTTAAAAAGTAGAAAAGCAAGGACAAATAGAACAATGGTCTGTGTATTAACACTTGTCTAGAATAACTCCTAAGCTACAGAAAAGTTTATCTAGCAAGATATTAGGAAGTTTGAAGCTTAATAATGGAGTTCTATGCATTATGTTTTAAGGCTTACAAGTAGGTATTGTATTCAAAATGAGCAGGCATTGTTTTAACCAAAGGTACGTGTCCCTATAGTGGTTGGATAGAACTACTGTCAATATGCTTTTGCTTTGTGTGATTGGTCAAACCACTTATAAAGTAAGTTGTAACATTAAGTTCTTGGTCTGCTGCCTGAGATGTGAGCTGATGGCATCTTCCCATTGACATAACCATGTAATGAGACTGATGCTGAAAAATAAAGCAGCTGAAGGCACGTTCCTAGCAGTCCTGTCCTGTTTGTGATTTGTACATACACCCCCAGCGATAACAACATCTCCCAAACCCCCTTTTCTCCGTGTTAGACACTTCAGCCATGCCTCACAGGTGAAAAAAGTGAAGCATGGCACACCTCTGGAGCTTGCTGCCCACCACGGAGGAGCTCAGGGTGGCAGGTACTGCTTTGGTGACAGGTTCTCCTGCTGCAGGGGCGGCCAAGAGCAGCCCAGAGGCGCACAGCTCACTGTTACCTGCACACCCCACATCCCCCACTACCCGTGCTACAAAGGGCCGAGCAGTGCACTCACCTGGCCACGGGGACACGGTGGCCCTGTCGATGATGTCGGGGGCGCGGGACTTGCAGTAGTCGGAGCGCAGCAGGGTGTTGAAGAGCGTTGACTTGCCGGAGTTGGTGGCGCCCAGCAGGTAGACA
>NW_005054304.1:6833538-6857961 GCF_000277835.1 Geospiza fortis
CGCCTGACCTGTGGCAGGAGGCCTGCTGGATTGTTATCAGGTGAGCTGCTGGACGGGCTGTCCTTGTCCCTTCAACGCGGGTGCTCTCGGCCTGTCAGGTGCTATCCAGCTTGTGCTGGGAGCTGCAGGCTTGGTCACTCTAAACCATGTGCTGTGGCACCTTCAGGGCTTTTGGCAGAAACAAAGGGTTGTGGGCACGGATTAAGAAGCTCTGCTGACCCCTGCACGCGCTTTTTTCAGTGAAGGAAGGGATGGTTTTGGTTCCATATCTAGCACGTGGTTTTGTCCACTAATCTCACTGCTGATGCTGGCATTAGGAAATCAGTACTTGGGTATTTTCACCATTTTGGTGGTGGTGGTGGTGATTTTTTCTAGCAAAATATGAGCATCCAGGACCTGTGTGGCTGGAGCAGAGGGGATCCAAGCTAAAAGTTCTCAGTACTATTACTTGGACTTGGGGCCATGCTCCTAGTGTACTACAGCTTGGAAATTTAGTTAAGCAAAGTAATTTACAGGTGTTATTGAAAGCTTGAGCTGGAGCCACTTTCAGCAAGTTTGTCATCACATTTCTCTTCCAATTTAAGGGTAATTTGAGGCACTCACTGTGCCTGCAGTTGTGGCTCAGCCAAGAGGTGGCAGCAAGTCTGTCGCTCCAAAGTGTGTCTTCAGGCAGGAGGGAATCATTAAACATTTGTGAGGAGCATCTCTGTTTGAAACCCGTGCCTTGGGTTAAGTGAATGTGTTTGATTCTGCACTATATCATGACTTGTGGAGTTTTGGTAATAACTATATCTTAAGTTTGTTGGTGTGTGAAGTACATTAATTAAATTAAGATTTCTTATTAACCTGCTCCTTTTTTTTTAGCTCCTATTTTGATGAAAAGGGTTTAGTCAGGCAACAGTTGGATTCCTTTGATGAGTTTATTCAGATGTCTGTGCAGAGAATTGTTGAAGATGCTCCACCAATTGATTTGCAAGCTGAAGCCCAGCATGCCTCAGGAGAAGTGGAAGAGCCAGTAAGTGGAGAACCTTGCCAGATTATGTGTTTTTACAATTCAAAGTCATTCTTCATTTGTTTTATTCAACCCCTGTCCTGCTGTTTGACTTGAGAAGTGACCAAGAACAAGTGTCTGCTGCAGCTCATATTGTCAGTTCCTCTGCAAAACTGCATGGACAGAGATTCAGTAGAGCAGGTCAGGTAGCCAAGAGCAAGCTGTGTTTCAGAGAGATTTTGGTTTTTCAGCAGCTTTATCATGGCAAGGGTAATGGCTGAAAACTTCTCTCTTAGCTTTGACTCGAGTTAGGCTCAAGTTAGGTCCAGGTTTTCAAAGGGTGCTGTTGTTCATGTTCTTCCCTTGGCACCATGTTCCTAAGAGGACAGATTGTCTCAATTCTGCACCCCATGATGGCTCCTCTACAGTGAGTGTGCACTTTCTGCAGTGGCTCTGGTGCTTTCACCTGTGTCCCTTGTGTAGTTTCATCCCTGTTCCATAAGTGCAAATGGTGATGAGCCATTGCTTGCTGTCAGTCACTACCTTGCTGTTTTCCTCTACGGATTTAAAGGAACTTTAGGACACCAGAGCATTGAATTTGTTACATGGTTTTTCTGTTCCTTTGCATTTTTTGCAGGCATAAACTACCCTGTAGAGAATAACTGAGATGTCTTTTGGTTTCTTTGATAGGCAAACAGTTCATAAACATTTAGCCCACTAATTCTTAATATTTTCTCTGTTATTCTGTGTATATTATGGCAGAATTCCCTATTTGTGCTGTTCTGCAGCTGATGTTTGTCCTGTGCCTGGTCACTGTTCAGATCACAAGCATGGTTTGTGCTGGGCTTCTTTTTGCATAAAAGCTATTATTTTACTTTTTCAAATCACAGAGGTTAGTGTCTTATTTATTAAATGCAGGTTTTTAGGAATAGGTATAGAGATGAGAAAAAGAAGACTTGCTTTTACCTTCAGAGTCACTTGCAAGCAATCTCACCACATTTGAGGATGCTGGACTAATTTAAGGAAAATGTGTGTATTGGGAAAATCTTGATTTTTTTTTTGTTTCTGTCTCCCTCTGCTTCTCAGTCTCAAATTTTGAAGGCAGTTTAGAGCACATGAGAGGGTTTAGGAGCCATGCTCAGAGGTAAGAATGATGGTAAATGAATTCTCCTTAAGACAGCTTTCATGAGAACTTGGGAAACAGCACTATATGCGGCTGTTGCTGCAAATCCAGGAAAAGGTGTTTCTTCACATAAAGACTGAGATTTTTTTTGACCTACAAAACATTTGCCAACAAGGGTCTGCCACCTCCTGTTGTAAGAAGCTTTTGTGCATTTTAAAAATCAGATCATTTTCCAAAAGCTCAAGTCTTACTTTGTTTACTTGTCCTGTAGAATCTTCCTAGGAATGGTGTTACCCAACTTGCCGTGTTTTTATTTATTGGTAGTGGCTGTTCTTCTGCAGTAACAGTTCTGGTTGCTAATAGGAGAGATGTTTCTTTCATTACAAGTAAATGTATTCTTTCTTGTTTTCCAGCCCCGGTATCTGTTGAAGTTTGAACAAATCTATCTCTCCAAGCCTACACATTGGGAAAGAGATGGAGCACCCTCACCTATGATGCCAAATGAAGCCAGGCTGAGAAACCTCACGTAAGGGCCAACTCTGTGGTGGATAAGCACAAGGAAGAACTGCCTCTGCCCTATTGTTTCATAGCCTTCTGCATAATAATTGCTGCTTTGTTTAAGTTGCATGTCTAGTTGTTAAATGCAGATGGTAATTTGGTAATAATGCTTAATACACCAGTGAGTGCATTACTCAGGGTTGTACAGAAAGGTAGCAACTGACAGGTGACACAGTGCTGTTTTTATTCTGTAGGTATTCTGCCCCCTTGTATGTGGATATAACTAAAACAGTTATTAAAGAAGGGGAGGACCAATTGCAGACCCAGCATCAGAAAACCTTTATAGGAAAAATTCCTATCATGCTGCGTTCCACGTACTGTTTGCTGAATGGCTTAACTGACCGTGACCTTTGTGAGCTGAACGAGTGCCCACTTGATCCTGGTGGCTACTTCATCATCAATGGCTCAGAAAAGGTAAGGGATGTACCTTGCACAGCCATCTGTACAGACACTGGAAGTTCTGCCACTTGTTCCCATATGTTTTGCCAGGAGCATAAACACTCTTATTCCAGTGTACCAGAGATACTGTGGGAGCTCCTGATCTTGCAGAAAGATGGGCCTTTAGTCATCTGTTAGGGCTTTCTCAAGCCACCTTTTCTTCTTTGAGGCACATTTCCCATCTTCAGTTCTTCCCTTCTTTGGTTTTGTGAGCTGCTTTGCCTTTTGTGAACTGTTTGCCACTAAGTGCTCTAGATATTTTTATTTGCTTTTCCAGTATTGCAGAGCAGCATACATTCTGAAATGAGGCAATTCCTCACTTGGAGTGTCCTCCAGCTTGTTCACAGCTGTGTTTTTGGTGCATTTTGCTGTATTTTTGCTGATGATTTTGCTGTGTTTTTGATGTATTTGGTTTTAAGAAGTTCTTGCCTCCATTGCTGTGGAAGCAGCTTCAGAAAATCATTTCCACACTCTATTAGTGCCTCACCTGTGAAACTGACAGTATTTTCTAGCTGATAACCCAGGCAAACACAGCAAAATAATTAGAATTTTATATTTCTTCTTGGGGAAAAGAGTTCTGGCTTTGATTGTTGAGCTGGCATTTGAATTTGCCTGTGTAGTGCATTGGCCTTGGAAAAACAGATAGATAGATGCTTTCTTTGTCAGTGAGCAAAATGTCTCAGCACAGCCAGCATGTGTGATAAGTAATAAAAAGACAACAGAGTTCCCTGAGTCTCTTGTTTGGACTAGTTCATCTTAACTAGCTTATATTTTGTTTAAATCTGTGTTTTTAAAATACAGTTGACTTCATGCTGTGCAGTGCTCTTAAAGTTGAGGCACCTGAAGGAATAGTAGAAACAGTGTGAGTGTTGCTTTCAGTATTCTCTTTTGTCAGTTATTTACTGGTGCTCTTGTTTCTCGCACAGGTTCTGATTGCTCAGGAGAAGATGGCTACAAACACAGTCTATGTGTTTGCAAAGAAAGATTCAAAATATGCCTACACAGGAGAGTGTAGGTCTTGTCTGGAAAATTCCTCTCGACCAACAAGTACTATATGGGTCAGCATGCTGGCCAGAGGTGGACAGGTATGGCTAGGCAGTAACAACCCCAGAGATTGATTTAGGAGTTTTGTTACTGTCCTGTCTCTTTGTGTCATTTGCTTTTGGGATTTTAAGAAGAAATTTCTCTGATGCTAAGTTGTAAAGAAGATATTGTTTGTCATATGTTATGCTTGTCTCTATGATAAATAATTTGAGGATTGAAATGAAGAATCAGTTTGTGGCAGGCTTTAGGGCAAGGCTAAAAAATATTTTTAAATTACTATACATGAGTTTTGAGAAAATTCAGACAAGCTGTGTCCTGTTTTTTCATGAAGAATAAGAGCAGGGACCCTCTCTTTGCTGATGGTCAAGCTAGTGTTGAGATGCATTTTGCAGACCACATATTAATTCATATTTAATATTTAATTGTGCCATCTGTGAGGGGAAATAAGTGCTGCTTGTAACTTCAAAAGGTGACAGAACTCATTTAGTATTGCACTGATGTTTTGAAGTTTTCCAAGAGCAACGTAAATAGAAGCTTTACAGTATTCTCCCTCCTGATGTCTGGGGCACTCCTGATTTCTTCTGCATCCCACAGCATTTCCTTCTGGCAAAAGGGAGCAGCTACTTGATAAATCACTTGCACAGTGGGTTAGAAAAGCTGTTTAACCCTGACAGAAGGAACACTGAAGGTAGATAAGATTGCTCTTGGCAGTGAGGGAGAGAATTGATGCATATGGGTGAATGAGTAGTATTTATATTCCTTTGTGTCAGCACAAACCTTACAAGTTTTCACAGGCTTCTAAAGCTTGAAGTGTTTTTAAAATAAAAACTCATTGCTGGAGTAAGGCTGCAGAGTAGCTCTTTATTTGGCCTGCTGAGAAGCCGTGTTTTCCTGTGGTGCTTGAATAAATATTCTTGTGTTGTATCATCCAAATCCAGAGAGAGACTTTTACTTAAAGACAGGATGATTTTAGAGACTTTCACTGAAAGGCAGGATGATTTAAGCCTCAGCCCTGCTCTCCCCATCTTTGCAGGGTGCAAAGAAGAGTGCCATCGGTCAGCGCATTGTAGCCACTCTGCCATATATCAAACAAGAGGTGCCCATCATCATTGTCTTCCGTGCACTCGGCTTTGTGTCCGACAGGGACATTCTAGAGCACATCATCTATGATTTTGAAGACCCAGAAATGATGGAAATGGTAATATATATGAAATTATTTCCTGTTCTGATGTTTGGTGGTGTGGCGGTATAGGCAGTCATCACTTGAAGCGTTGCTCATTTTCCTGTTGTAATTTATTTATTATTTTTGGGGGTTCTGTATTAGAGATGTTGAAAGTTTTCTGCCTGAATCTATTCTAATGAGTACATTAAGGAGACAGAGCACAGTGGAAATTTTTAAGAGTTAATATGTATTTGGAGAGAGTTAGGGTCTTCTGCTATTGTTGACTTTAATTGTAAAATCTTGATTATGCCTGAAACAGCATCAGACCTAGAATGAACTTGAATGAGGACTATTTTCTGAAGTTTAAACTATTTTTTGTGTTCTTCCTGCACGCTTCCTTGCTGTTTTCCAGTGCCAGAAAGACCTGGATCAATAATTAGCAGATCCTGAAAAAAAATCATTAACAAACTACTCTGTAGTTTCCTTCAGCCCCACCAAGCACTAGTTGCTACAGGATTTTTGCTGTATTTTTCTGCTTTAGGTCAAACCATCTCTGGATGAAGCATTTGTCATTCAGGAGCAAAATGTTGCCCTAAACTTCATTGGCTCAAGAGGTGCCAAGCCAGGTGTCACCAAAGAAAAGAGAATCAAGTATGCCAAAGAAGTCTTGCAGAAAGAAATGCTCCCACATGTTGGTGTCAGTGACTTCTGTGAAACCAAAAAGGCCTATTTTCTAGGGTATGTCAGAATTCTGTCTCACAGCTGCAAATGGATACATTTTACTCATGTATATGATTGGAAGAATGCCTTGAATGGAAGTTTGTTTTAACCTCAGTCTTCTGGGTACTTTGTGATAAACCTTGGGGCACTGGTATATTTTTCAGGCTGAGAAAATGCAAATTTTGATAAACTAGGGAAAAGATGAGCCTCAAACACATTTTGGATCTTAAGTTAAATATGATAATAGTGCTAAATGACTTCTTGATATCCAGTTGCATGGATAGCATCTAGAAATTGATAAGTAAGATTTAGGTAAGTACTGATAAGCTGACTGTAATGTAAAGCACTCTTTAAAACCAGTAGCACATTGTTTTGATCACTGTTTACTGGTATGCAGATGAACTGTAGCATCAGGAGACTTATGATTTTATACCTGATTGCATGTGCTTAAACAGAGCCCATATTACAGTACAGGGCAGATATTTAGCAGAAAAGGCATGACTGTCGTGATGTAAATATTTTCTTCTCCCTGTCCTTAGCCTGAACTTTCTGTGGGTCATCCACCTCTAAGGATGTGCTGAAGAGGTTTATTTTAGGGCAATGGTATGCTGAAGATCTAGAATGGACAGCTTTTAGGAAAGAGTTCACTGACTTATCTATGAAAACATGTAATCTTTGTTGTGAATGCCTGCTGTCAGTTTAAAACATCAACTGTCTTATTTGCTTAGGTATATGGTTCATAGACTGTTGCTGGCAGCACTGGGAAGAAGAGAGCTGGATGACAGAGATCATTATGGCAACAAAAGACTGGATCTTGCTGGGCCACTCTTGGCTTTCCTGTTCAGAGGGTAACTATCACATGCACGTTTTATTTCATGGTAGAGGCGTTGCCAACTCTGTGCTTCCAAGTCAGACTAATTCTGTTGTGTCAGAGAGCCAGTCTTGGACAACACAGCTTCTGTCTAATTATGACTTTTTCATGGAGTGATTAAGTTTGCTATAACAGTAGGTGGCCAGCATTGACTTGTTTTGAAGCATATTTTGTGCAGGTTTACAAACAGTTGCATTTGCTTTATTCCCCTCTGCCCCATCATCCTGGTTACAAATTCAAATTGCTTCTTTTCAGGAGGCCAGTGACATTTTTGTCAAATAGCCCAAAGTAGGCTGAATTGCACATGCACTATTTAATCAGATTTCTCGGTGTCTTTCTTCTACAGAATGTTCAAGAATTTGCTGAAGGAAGTGAGAATATATGCACAGAAGTTCATTGACAGAGGAAAAGATTTCAATTTGGAGTTGGCAATTAAAACAAGAATTATTTCAGATGGTTTGAAATATTCATTGGCAACTGGAAACTGGGGTGACCAGAAGAAAGCTCATCAGGCCAGAGCAGGAGTATCTCAGGTACAGTAAGAGCTTTGTCAGGTTTACAGTTCTTATGGTAAAACTGTTCTCATGGAACAGTATAACATTGCTTAGCAGCCATGCATGTTTTATGTTAAACAGAATTATCTTAAAAGGAAATTTCCTTAGGTGACACAGATGAAGATCCAAACAGTTGGATCTTCATGGGTCTTTGATTTAGGGGTTTTTTTGGTGATGGTTTGCTTGCTTTGGCTGTTGCACTTACTGCTAAGCAGTTGGTGTAACTCCTGTAAAGATTTTTTTGTTTGATCATACAATTTTGTGTAAATTCTTAGTCCCAGGGAGTCATCCAGGAGGATGGATTTCTTTCCTTTAATTACTTCCACTGCTTGTCAGGCAGTTAAAAAAACTTGAGTGACACCTTATAATATAAAAGTTTTGTATTCCATGGCAAATGATGGGGAGCACTGACTTTATCAGCCCAGGGTCTTGCTGTGGTAACTGCTCTGAGAACTTCTGCCACTGAAACACTAGTTGGGAGTTTGAGATTCTAGGGGTAGTGTGAGGTTAGTGCAGGTGAGCTAAAAAGTGTAGCTGACAAAAATCAAAGCTGTTTTAGTTCTTTTTAAGCACATCATCTCTAGAGGGCGTTGATCCTTTGTACTAGTGTGCCATGATGCCTGTCAGCAACACACTTAAGAGGCTTTGACTGACTGAACTCCCTCCAATGCGCAGGTGTTGAACCGCCTGACTTTTGCATCCACCCTTTCCCACCTGAGACGCCTGAATTCTCCGATTGGGAGAGATGGAAAACTGGCCAAGCCCCGGCAGCTGCACAACACCCTGTGGGGAATGGTTTGCCCTGCTGAGACCCCTGAGGTAATGAAAGCAGGGTTTGTGTACTAACTGCCCCTCCCTCACAGTCATTTTGTAGCCATGGCTCTTGCGGTGATCCCGTGCACTTTTTTTAATAATGCTGACACAAATATTTAGCTTTATAGCTAACTTGGTGGTTGGAAGCATGTTTTGTGTCTGGGTCCTTGAGGAGTTAAGTTGAAATTCTTGAACCTTCTTGATTTGAAAATGCAACTTTGTGTTTCTGCTAGGGTCATGCAGTAGGACTTGTGAAGAACTTAGCCCTGATGGCTTACATTTCTGTGGGGTCACAGCCATCCCCAATTCTGGAGTTCTTGGAAGAGTGGAGTATGGAAAACCTAGAAGAAATATCTCCAGCAGCAATAGCTGAGTACGTAATAAAACCCTTCAAACAAACTTAAGCTTTATCCTGCACAACACTTCAGGGATTTGAGGGTTATTTGGTGGGGTGGGATATTTTTAGTTATTATTTGTGTTTCCCCTTCTAGTGCTACCAAGATATTTGTTAATGGCTGCTGGGTAGGAATACACAAAGATCCAGAGCAGCTGATGAATACCCTAAGGAAGCTTCGTCGTCAGATGGACATCATTGTGTCAGAGGTATAAATCTTTCCATCTAGAGTTTGGGTGTCCTTTTGGGCAAGAGAGGATAATGCCTTGATACTACTTTGCAAGTTTCAAGTAGCATTATTTGCAAGTCTCTTTCTGAATATACTTCCTGTTGCATTTGTTTTGTGGTGTTTTTTGGGGAGGTTTTTGTATTTGGTGCATTTTATTTTTTTTTTTATTATATGCTTGATTATGTATGGTTTGTTGCTTGGTTGTGGGGTTGGTCTTTAAAGGAGGGTTGTTTGTTTTTAAAGAGGATCCCATTGAAAGACAAAACAGTTGAAAATCATCTTCTCAAACATTCATGTTTTAAGAGTGTTACTCTTTGTTCTGTACTTCTGATAGTGCTTGGAAAGTCTTTGCTTTAGGGGATTTGGTTATCCTGTTTTGTGTTCTGTAGTTCTGATTGCAGGCTGAGACTTTGTGCTAATGGGGTGCTGCTGTCTTGCCCAGGTCTCAATGATCAGAGATATTCGTGAGCGAGAAATCCGCATCTACACTGATGCAGGCAGAATTTGTCGGCCCCTTTTGATTGTGGAGAAACAGAAGTTGCTGCTGAAGAAAAGGCACATTGACCAATTGAAGGAACGAGAGTATAACAATTACAGGTGAGGGACATTCCTGAAATTCAACTGAAGGTGTCATTTTCTATCTTGGAAGGTGCATGTTTCCTTACTTTGGAGAGAGGAATGTTTATGGCTTTGAGCAGCACAAAGATGCTTTCTCTGCCTGGTAGTTTAATCAGTTTTTTTAATCACATTGATGCAGTGGTAGTAGTAATAAGCCAGGGAAGTCCTTGTTCCTGTCACTGCTGAAGAGACCCATTTTAGGTGTTAATTGAATTATTGGTTGTTCAGTTGGCAGGATCTCGTGGCCAGCGGTGTAGTAGAGTACATTGACACCCTGGAAGAAGAGACTGTGATGCTGGCAATGACTCCAGATGACTTGCAAGAGAAAGGTGTGGCATATTGTTCAACATACACACACTGTGAGATTCACCCATCCATGATCCTGGGAGTGTGTGCATCTATCATCCCTTTCCCTGATCACAACCAGGTCAGTGCCCCTCTGCTGACATCCTGCTTTTAAAGCTGCTAGAAAACCCACAGGGTGTGTGTGTGTGTAAGGAGCTTTATGTCCATAATTATTGGTCTTCCCTTTGTCTGTCTAGTCTCCCAGGAACACATACCAGTCTGCTATGGGTAAGCAGGCTATGGGAGTCTACATCACCAACTTCCATGTCCGTATGGATACACTGGCACACGTGCTGTATTATCCCCAGAAGCCCCTGGTAACAACACGCTCCATGGAGTACTTGAGGTTCAGGGAGCTGCCAGCAGGTGTGTTGTCAGTTCATGTTCATGGGACAAAAATACTGCTCTTCTGCTTTGTTTCAAACACATCACAAATGGTGTGTGTAGAGTACCTGAACACTTAGCACATGTGTGCATTTATAGTTTAAGTGTGAGCTTGTAACTGGACACCTAGACTACAGAAATTTGTTGGTAGTGTTGCAGCTGAAACTGCTTTACCCAAAAATACTGCTAAAATCTAACTGAAAAAATGCATTTTCTGTATTGATGTTTGATAGGTTTTTCACAAGGGGTCACTCTTGACTCTCTTTTCTACCCAGGAGTTGAATTTGCTGATACTGCATGTTTCTGTGTGTGGGATGTAGAGATTTTATCTGAGAAAGGGCAGAACAGCTTGACTGTAGAGAGTACAGCCTACTTTGAGTTAAAATAGTGTCTGTCTAGGCATGTGTGCATTCTTTAAAAATATTTTCTCTGTATATTGTAGGTATCAACTCGATTGTAGCCATTGCATCATACACAGGCTATAACCAGGAAGACTCTGTCATTATGAACCGTTCTGCTGTTGACAGAGGCTTTTTCAGGTAAGACACTTAAAATTTTTTAACTGCTTGGAATTAAAAGAAAAAGCTATATGGAGTTGTCCAGAGGCTTGAGAAAAGTTCATTTTATGCTGGAAGATGCCATTCTCTTAATCTTTCCACTTGAGAAGCATTTACATTTTTATTTTTTTTAATGGGGATGGAGTGAGCAACACAGTGAAAATAGTGAATGTGTATCTTAGCAAAACACCATGAAACCTCACTGCCCACTTTGTCTTCTTGATCTTCCATTTTGATCTTTATTCTGTTTAGGGTCCTTTGTATCACAGTTTAATGAAAAAACATTTGGAGTCTTCCCTGGTGTATTTTCATATAAGTCTTGCCAGTTACCAGAACAATGTTCCAGCATTATAGAATAATCTTGTCTTTATTAGTGAGACAGTTGCTACCAGTTAGGATTGGAATGTTCCTCTCCTTAGAAGGAACTGCTGTTGGCACAGCTGGTGGCTGATGTGACTTCATGCATTATAGTATCTGAAAACACTTTGGTGTGCTGGCAACTGAGGCAGCAAACAAAAACCCTTAAAGCACCAGAAAGAACCTTATATTAAATTGAAAGTTTTTCACTGCAGCTCAGTTGTACTGAGTGTGGCACTGCAAGCTAGCGATAGAAGCCTAAAAAAGTTTGCAAAATTGCATGCATAAGGAGGAAAGAAATATGGGAATGATATGCTGCAGATGTGAATAATCATTAGGAATAATAACTACTTCTGTGGTGCCAAGCAGATAAAAAAATCTTTGCAGTTCATCAAAAGTACTTTGGCAGTATCTGCAGAGTGACCATCAAAATGCCCTCTGAAAATTTTCTGTGTGGTGGGTTGTTTCTTTGTTTTTGTTTTCCCCTCCTCAGTGAAGGTCAGATTAACAGGAAATCAGAGGATGTACGGCATGCATTCATTATTTGCATTTGGTTGTCATTAGTAACAGCAGCTCTAATATGTGAAAATGAGATATGGGGGGAAATGATGCTGGCTTCACTGGAGAAGACTTTATAACTTCATTTCAGGTCTGTGTTCTATCGCTCATACAAAGAGCAGGAGTCTAAGAAAGGGTATGACCAAGAGGAAGTTTTTGAGAAGCCTACACGTGAAACTTGCCAAGGTAAGATAAAGGAGTGGTTTTAAAGTAAGGTTTTGTAGGCAAGGTAGTGTTGAAATGATTCAGCCTTCATTTTGGGATATATTAATACAGACATTTCTGTATTTTATAGAAATTACTGTATCAGTTGAGATATTTACATTAGATGTTTTAGCAGTTGTCTGGAGCTGCAAGCAGACTTGTTGAATTACTGCAGAACATCAAGTGTCAGTATGTTGAAAAATTTGGGAATCTACTTTTTCCTTCTTCCCCCCAAGGCATGAGACACGCAATCTATGACAAACTTGATGATGATGGTTTGATAGCCCCTGGGGTACGTGTGTCTGGGGATGATGTCATCATTGGCAAAACAGTCACACTGCCAGAAAACGAAGATGAGCTGGAAAGCACCAACAGGCGCTTCACCAAGAGAGACTGCAGCACCTTCCTGCGGACCAGTGAGACTGGGATTGTAGATCAGGTCATGGTGACCCTGAACCAGGAAGGATACAAGTTCTGCAAGATCAGAGTGAGCACTGACGTTTGTGCTTTCTGCTTTAATCATCCTTGGTCCGTATTTAAGTTACCAATTGCATGTTTTCCTGTGGCTCACAGGTACGTTCTGTAAGAATTCCACAAATTGGAGATAAATTCGCTAGCAGACATGGTCAGAAAGGAACCTGTGGGATCCAGTACAGGCAAGAGGTAGTAATTTATTTTTTCTTCTTCTTCTGGAGATTTTACCTGTGCTTATCTTAGTGTTCTGTCTTAAGTGAATTGTCTGTGGACTATCTACTCAGATGCAATATTGACTTAAATTTAGCTAAAATATTTTTAGAAGGAGACACAGCTGCTTTTTACGTATTTCAATGTCCTTTAAATTCTTTAAAAGACTTAATATGGATCCAGGCACATACTTTTCCTAAACATGATGTCCTGTGAGGAACTGACTGTGTGTTTCTCTGCTCTAGGATATGCCCTTCACGTGTGAAGGCATCACACCTGATATCATTATCAACCCCCACGCCATCCCTTCCCGTATGACCATTGGTCACTTGATTGAGTGTCTTCAGGGCAAGGTAAGAGCAGTCTTCTATAGTGCATGTCTCAGCAATAGGAATTAAAATTTGGTGGGGACTGTTGTATGCTTTGAGGGTTTTTTTATTTTGGTTTGTTTGGTTTTTTTTGTTTTTTGGGTTTTTTTGTAAAGATAAACACTATCTATTAGGTGTTAATTCACTTAAAAATGATTGTTCTCCAGTTATTTGATAGCAAAAGGAAGGAGGTTTCTTAGGGAAGATGTAGTCCTGTAAGTTTTATCCAGAAGGTCAGATCCTACCTACAGTGTGCTCTCTCATCTGTTGCTTTTGTTCCAGACATTTTCCCCTGACCTAGAATAAGGAGAGGCAAAATTGTTTATAGTGTGTATTTTTTAAAATATGTGGCAGATAAACACAGCGAGATAGGGTACTACCATTGGCATGGAATCTCAAATTCCAGTATTAAGAGTTACAACTGTTTGAAACAGCTAAATATGGTCTAACCAGTCCTTCAGAAACCTGACAAACTCTTCCAAATCTCTTCTCTGTAGGTGTCTGCAAACAAGGGAGAAATTGGTGATGCTACACCTTTTAACGACGCTGTCAACGTGCAAAAGATTTCCAACCTTTTATCAGATTATGGCTATCATCTAAGAGGAAATGAGGTATAATCAAAGTATCAATCCACTGTAGTTTTTTTAATACACCTTTGATGGGTAGTAAGGCTTACAATTGCATTGACTTCTTCAGGTCCTTTACAATGGCTTCACTGGTCGAAAAATCACATCCCAGATCTTCATTGGGCCTACCTATTACCAGCGCTTGAAGCACATGGTGGATGACAAAATCCATTCCCGTGCACGAGGGCCAATCCAGATCCTTAACAGACAGCCCATGGAAGGCAGATCACGGTAAGGATCCCTGCTAGTTTCTTTGTGGGGTTTTGTTTTTCTGTCCAGCTTTTAGCCCTGCAAAGCTCCAGCTTTGCAGCTTAATTAGCTCACCCCAAATAGCCACCCATTTTTGCATGTGTTTGGCTTAAGATCTTGTATTGGGTGCAGGTGCCAAGGTTTTGGTAGCAGGAGGTACTGCTGGGGTGGCCTCTCTGAGAAAGGACCAGGGCTTGTCCCATGCTGGACACAGCTACTTAGAGCTGGCCCTGGCAGCCCCACTGCTGGCCAGAGCTGAGCCCAGCAGTGGTGCTGGTAGCACCTCTGTGAGAAAATATTTAAGAAAGGGTAAAAAATGCTGTGCAGCAACTGTGAGAGAGGAGTGAGGAAATGCAACAGGAACTGCCCTGCAGCCTGTGGAAAGCCCACGCTGGAGCAGGCTCCTGGTAGGAGGTATGATCTGTGGGAGACCCCTGCTGCTGCAGTCTGTTCCTGAAGGATTCTACCCTGTGGGAAGGGCCCATGCTGGAACAGTTTGTGAAGGATTATCCCATGGAAGGGGCCACATGCTGGAGCAGGAAAAAATTGTCAGGAGAAGGGAGCAGCCAAGAGCAGCTGTGATGCACTGACTGCAGTCACCATTCTCCTGGTCATCACAGGGAAGGGAGGAAGGAGTTGGGAATGAAGGAGTGAAGTAACCTGGGAAGAAGGTTGGGGAGGTGAACATTTTAGTTTTGTTTCTCATCATCCTACTCCATTTTAATGGGTGATAATCTCATTTTCCCCATGCTGAGTCTGTTTTGTCTGTGGTGGTAATTGATAAGCAATCTCCCTGGTTTTATCTCCACTCATGAGCTTTTCCATCTTATTTTCTCCCTGTGTCCTGTTGACGTGGTGGGGACCAGAAGGCTGTTTGGTGGACATCTGGCAGACAGCCAAGGTTAAACACACCACAGATAAACAGAGGATGATTTAATAGTACACTTCATTTTGCTGTATGGTTGTGCTGTGGCTGTCAGACACCAGCTGTAGAAATACTCATCAGCAGCTATTAATTACTGTTTTCACAGTTTTATTCTGTGGTGTTAGAGGAAAATTAATGCACAGCTTTCCTCCTGCCTTGCAATGCAGATACTTGTTCCAACAACAAGAACTGATTATTTTGCCAGTGAACTCAAAAGTTGAGGGTTTTTTCTCTTCCTTTTAGTGATGGTGGCCTTCGCTTTGGAGAAATGGAACGAGATTGCCAGATTGCTCATGGAGCAGCCCAGTTCTTGAGAGAAAGATTGTTTGAAGCTTCAGACCCCTACCAGGTCCACGTGTGCAACCTCTGTGGAATCATGGCCATTGCAAACACGAGGACTCACACCTACGAATGCCGTGGGTGCCGCAATAAAACTCAGGTGCGTGTGCTTCTCATCAGCCATTGTTCCTCCTTGTGGGCAGCAGGAAATGCCACTTGAGTGAAGCAGGAGGATAGGGAGTAAATATTTAAAGAAGCACCAGAACAATTGCTATTTTAGTTTCATAACTGTTTTAAGTGTTTATAGCATTGTAGTCAATTTGGATGCATCCTTATTAATTTTAGAGTGTTGGCTTGTCGTTTGGCAGGAAATGCTGCTCAGTGCAGAGTTTTCAGAGACTTTAAATGCTTGAGAGCTTGTTTTTAGAACTAAAACTCAGAATCACAGGAATTTAGAGGCATCGCCCTTGTGACTATCCCATGAAGATATTTATGCTTGCAGAGCTGGGTCCCCACGGGAGGTCTTTTGTGCTGCACTTTGGTGGGTTTTTTTAGTTTAATAAAAGCTCTGCAGTGCATGCTTGGTTACAGGAGTGTGTCAAGGGACAGCGGTAGCAGGGATAAAAATAGTAGCCTTGAACAGGCTTGTTTTTGTGCCAAGGACTGACTGCTGCAACTGAACAATGGCACTGGGGTTACAGAGTGATGAGTGCTGGAAACCTTACCTGCATTTATGCACCTCAGGCACACTCTGCTGTGCACGTGTTCTGTTAAATGGTTCTTGTTTAGGATCAGATCCCTTGGCTGCATTTTTACATTAAAATGTGTTCTGGAGAGCTGCTGTGTAGCCCCTACAGACAGTCTCAGCTTCCTTCTTGATTTGGTACTGTCTGTGAGCAATTCTCCTTAAATGCTTTTATGCATAACTTCAGATTTGCTTTTAAGCCAAAAATTCAAGGAAGTTATTTGTGTAGAGTATGGGGAAGTTGATGCTTTATGAGTGTTTATCACAAGACTTTTGCAATCTCTTTCCAGATATCTTTGGTTCGAATGCCCTACGCCTGCAAGCTCCTCTTCCAGGAACTGATGTCCATGAGTATTGCACCTCGTATGATGAGTGTTTAGCCTTAAAAGGGCTTTTTTTAATTATGTGGCTCAAGTGAAGTGCTCAGGTTTTGTTTCATTTTGTACACGTTGCATTCAGAATTACAGTTTCACTCATCTGCTGTGTGCTGTTCAAAAGTATGTTTATTTCCTGTAAATAGAATTAAAATTTGTAATCGAGCTTGTGAATCTATTTGTGTATCTGTGAAAGAAGTGTGCAAGCAAATTAGGACTCAAAGAAAAAGGGAGTTAAGAGGGACTGATTAGTCAGCTAGAAAAAGCCAGAGCTTGCAGCTTTCCAAAATACTAATTTAAAACTGTGCATAAGTGAAAGTCCTCACATCACAGCTCTGCACCATCATCTGTGGAAAAACAAAAACATGTTACACTCTGTCCTGTTCCAAGGGGGAATATTGCAACTTTGGCAACAGCTTTGGGATCTCTTGGCTGAGGATGAGACCTGACCCCTCCTTCCTTCCTGCCTTCTTTCCTTCCCTCCCTGCTGCAGGGGGGTGATAATAGACACGTTTTTCTGTGCTGAGATCACCTGGACATGGCATACAGACTCTCACAGTATAGCTATGATGTCTGGCAGTTTGTTCCATTAACTTTAGCAATTTCCTTTAAAGTGGCAGTCTGCATTTACTTATCACTTAGCTCCAGATGCCTCAGAGCTTTCCTACAGCTGAAAAGAACCAGCTGTAGCATGTGCTGGGTGTGTGCAAGAAACAAACTGTTCTGGGGTATAAGCTTGCTGTTCATGGCACAACTCAGTAAAACTCAATTTCATTCACATCCATAAATACGATGTTTGAAAAGGGATTAGAGACTACCTTAAAACCATTAGCAAAGTTCCTGTGCATGATATTTGGATTCATTGTAAGCTCTCATTTCAGTGCCAGGTGCCGCTAATGTTCTTCTAAGGGAAGTATTTCAGCTCTTCACAGACATAAGGACACAAAAAGTCAAGACTGTATAGTTTGGATAAAGCTAGCAGGGATTAAAACCAAGGATTACATCCAGTAGGGGATTTGGGCAGCACAGTATTCTCTAGCCAGGTGCTTTATTCCCTGTCCCACTGCCTCTAGCAGGGTTACAGTTACTGTTGTGGCTCTCCAGATTTATTCCTGAGCATATCATGTGGCTGTGGTACTGAGCCATCCTCTGCAGCTGGGGTGAGGTGGCTGGTTTGCCACCAGCTTTGCACACAGCCTAGCAAGCAGGATGTGCTGTGGCAAATCTCCTGAGGTTTCACATCCCAGCAGGCAGAGCACATGGCAGGAACTGGAATGTCTGCTGTGCCAATACTGCTCTCAGGAGAGAGAGGAGCAGGTTTGAAAGTATCCAAACAACACTGAAAGGATGATACAAATGTAGGACTGGAAATCGACTTGAAATTGCTCTATTAAAATCCCAGAAGATGTTTCTTAATGTTCTTTTTGTATTTCCAGTATTTTACAGCACGTGGGGGGGTTATTTAACAATCCCTTGAGAACTCCAGTAGCTAAGATTTCTTGGAATGTTCTGTCAAATGCAAAAAACTGCACGTTAAACTGGTATTTCTAGTGGGGGGGAGGGTTTTTTTTTAAGCATTAAACAGAGATAGTCCTTTTGTATCAAATAACAGTAAACTGTTAGGGGAGAGAGCTGCTGAGTGTTCAGCCACACTTACCAACCTTTGGTCAGGGCTATTTCATGCAGAGTTTCCACAACGTGGATTTTCGCAGAAGCCGTTGCCTCTCCTTTGGCATTTGATGCATGGCACTCATATTCCCCAGCATCCTCTTTGCTCAGAGGAGATATCTGAGGGAAGAAGCACACCCCACTCCCCCAGTGAGCATCTCGGGCACTGGCAGAGGTGATTCTGGTTTTAGGTATCTTACAGAACTTCTTTGTGTCAAACCCTGTCCTCCCCTCTACTCCCCTCTGATTTTGCAAGTGGATGCACACTGCAAAATGCTGCATGCTAGACAGAGGAAGGATGCATGCAAGGTAAGACTGCATGGTAAGACTGGAACCAGCAGCCAGGCTTACCCTTCATCTGTAACTCACACAGATGAAGTTATTTTCCTCCAAATGCCCTGTCTGTTGCCATTTGTCTGCTGTCCTGTTCTCTGTCCGTGAGCAGTTTGCAAACTGCCCTCTGCTGCCTGTGCAGCTCTGTGCTCACACAGAGTACTCACCAGCACCCAGCCAGTCACTTCGTGTTTCTCAGGGCCCCCACGGGTCTGGATGGCCAAGTTCTCCCGGTCCCCAGGCAGAAGCTCCATCCTCTGGACACCATACTGTCCTCGAATTATCTAAACACAGGGGCAGGAATGGGTTGGAACTTAGGGGCTAACTTATGCTGGAACTGCATGCTGAGCCATACCTGCACACAGATCAACATTAGATACACAAGGATGTGTTTTGTGCAGCAGCAGTGTATTTCTAGTGTCAGAGTTTCACTTAGTCCTCTGTGTAGTGCAGCCACACCACCCCAGTGGTGTGGGTTCCCCTCACCTCAGCAACAACAGAGTGGCCCAGTTTTCTGGGATGGATGGTGCTGGGCAATGGGGTATGCCAACATGCCCTGTGCTGATCTGGCCTCATAGAACTTGTGTGTGTTCATGCCTGTTTCTGCTGCAGCAAACCAGACATTCCCTCCTGGTAGGCACAGCATCAATGGGAAAGCAGTACTGCAGTCTTTCCCCAGTGTCTGAGCCCAGAGCCCAGCACGGCACAAGTGGTGCTCAGCCCTTGTTACCATCAGGTCAAGCAGTCTCTCAGCCATGAGGAAGAGGCATGAAAAGCAGAGCAGCACTTTCAGTGAGTGTAAACTCAGCATCTGTTCATAAACAAGCAGAACACACTGCCTGAGTCAGCAAGCCCACGCTGCATGCTCACCTGACAGTCTGCTCTTGAACCCCTACGAATAAAGCTTGCTTACAGCAAACTTGGGGTCAATCTAGTTTTTTTCTCCATAGTATCCTTAAGTAGTAATGTTTCAGCTTAATTTTCAGATCTTTCACAAGTGTGCACAAACCTGTGGCACTTGAGGGGGCTGCAGGAGCCATGCAGTGCCTCCCAGCCCTACGGCCAGGATCCTCTCCATCCAACACTGGCCCCCATCCTAAGCCTGATGTTACCAGTGCTGCCAAAATCAACATGCTGCTGGCTACTGGAGCTAAATGACTGCCCCATGAGGTTCCTGTTCCCAACGTGGGCGATGTCTAGCCACCTCAGAGTCACTGCTGCCAGCAGGGTGAAGGTGAAGGCAGGTCAAGGGACATTCCCTACATGCTCCAAATACCAGGCGCTACCAAGAGAAACACGAGTCCTGTCCTGGCTCAGGATCAAGAGTTTATTTGCTAAATAATGTCTAAAAACTAAACAAAACCAGATGTGTGGGGGTGGACAGAACTGCAGAGATGAGAGAACTCATCAAAGAGGTGTGTTTCTACAGAGATCTGCTATGGCCTTTGTGCTTACCAGGCACTTTCAGCCACCTCAGGTTTGCTGTGCTGTAAGAGCTCCCAGCAGGGCCCTTACCTTGTTCCAGATGAGGACAGGGGTTGGGATGCCAATGACTTCACAGCTCAGGTAGATTTGTGCTCCTGTCACGTTCCAGATGTCCTTAGGAGGAGTCACAATGGAGGGTCCTGCAAAAAGGGAGAAAAGCTTTTAAGTCCCAGGTGACTGCAAGCCTGCCTCCATAAAAGCCTTTTAAATGGGAGCCAGTCACGGTTTTGAGGATGAGGTGAAGGTGATCCCTGCTAGGAACAAAGTTCACTGGACTGATCCCACATCACAACACTTCTCTCTCCAAAGTGACACACGCACTTATACTATCTAGTCCAATGGGTGCTTGCCCCAGAAGAAAGTGTTGAGCAGTTCAGGTGATGAGTCCTCCTGCTCGCAAGGTTGAGGTTAGAAGTGAAATACCGTTTGTATTCTGTTATCTCACGGGCTGAGCAGAACTGTACCAACTGCTGGCCCTGCTTACCATAAAGTCACCAAGTCAGCTGGCATGGAGGAAAGGACCCCTAGGAGACAGGGTGCATTCCACTCTGTCATGCCACGAAGAGCTTGCCCAACTTTGCAGCATCATTTCTCCCAGCATGATTTCAATGTGGGCTAGCAGAATTCCATGTTGTGCTGTTCCTGTTTTACCTGTGTGCAATGCTCAGCCAAAGAAGGCTGGCTGGATGCTGGCAGAGCTCTCCATGGGCGAGATCTGGGAAGGGAGAAGGTGAATGCAGAGCCCTGTTTTTCTCCAGAGAGCTCCAATTCCTGGTTAAATAGAGAGTTGCTTTTAAAGCAGATCAGAGCAGGGCTGTTTTGCAGATCTGGCTGGAGATGTTTATCCCTCAGGCTGGGAAATGCTGGAGACATAACCCATATCCCAGGAAGGGAAGAAAGGCTGTTTCTGTTCAGTCCCTCTTTAGCCAGGCTGTTTTGTAAAACGCAGCTATTAATTCCCTGCAATAGGAAGTGCAGACCAAAGGAGCACAGAGTGTTTATTTCCAGTTATTGATAGTTCTAAGAAACAGCTTTTTCCCTTCTGTTCTGAAGATGCAGGCAGTAACAGGAAACTAAAGCTCCCATTACACTCCATCGGGAGAAGGCATTTCCTATGCAGACAGGTACTCCACAGCCAGCCTGACAGAAGCTCCTGGGTATACTGGCTCACAGACCACACACAGCTCATTCCTAGTCCTGTAAAAGAGGGGCAGATATTGGTCCTAATGCTCCTCAAGGGGTCCTGAATCTGCACTGATTTCAGCCCTGCATGTGCACTCTGCCCTGCAGCCCTGTTGCAGACAGTGGGGTGCAGGTTTCAAGTGCATCACACTGCACCACCCTCCAGCAGAAAGCTGGTGTCTTCTTCCTCCTCCTCATGACTGGGGGCAGACCCACACTAGTATCACAGCCAATGGGTATCAGCCATGCTTCCATTTTAGCCCAAGAGATGCTGAGGTGGTTCCCTGCTCCTGAGCAGCTGGTGCAAACCCAGAAAAGTGTTTGCTCTTGTCTTTCGAGACTTCTCTCTCCAGGAATGACTGTACACAGCCTGCTGGAGGGAAGCTGCTTAGAGACTAGGGGTGGCTGCACTCAACATTCCCTGTTACAGAAGTATCCCAGTCCTGATTTTTAACAGGAGGCAGCTGTGGAGAAGCAGAAAAGTTTTATGTGTAGCCCCGGGCGATGGTTGAAACCACACCTAATAGTCAGCACAGGCTGGTTTCCTGGCAGACACCACAACCCAGGTGCTCCTCATCAGCACAGAGACGAGTCTCTCAGCTGAGAAGAGGATTTAAGCAGCATTTCAACACCCTGCTGAAGGTTTTCTCCCCTGAGTACCCTACAGTGGCCAGCCCACTGCCATCTGCAGGATGGGGCCACCTCAGGTCACGCACTCTGCTCCCCTTACCCAGTGCAGCACTTCCTGCACAGCCCAGCTGTTCTTTTCTCTGGTGTCCCTTAAACAATAGGGACAATAAGGTTCTTGGAAGCTGTGATGGGACACAATGTCCCTGAGCTCTGTGAGGGGCCTCCAGCTGATATGCACCCAGCAAAGCCTGATGCTGTTATTCTGTTGTCCAGCCCTCCACATGCAAATTGGCTTTCCAAAAGCAGAGCCTGGGACTTGTCCCCAGCTGCCAGGGCCATGTCTGCCCCTATAGGACACCATCCTATCACTGGGGTTCTTCCATGAGGCAGGAAAAACAAGTTAACCAAGATGACAAGTGCCCCCCAGTGATCAACATCTCGCACCACAGAAAAGGAGAAATCCTGACTCTTACATTAAGAGCCAGGTGGATGTTAAGGCCTTGTTGTGCTCTTCCAGGATCTGGCTCAATTCTCCCCTGGCAGCATTCAGCACACCACTAAAGGTGGTGTGCTGAATGAGGTGTCTCAGTCTTGGTTACTGCTGAGTTCCCTCTGTGCCAAGGGTTCAGGCACCCACTTGGCCAGAGATGTTTATTCACCCTGCCAGGATGAACAAGTCACACCACGATTTTTCAGCAACAATTGCTGTCAGGGAAAAAGAGACAAGGAATTTCGACCCACCTCCTGGGTGAGGAGAAATTGTTTATCTTCTTGGACAGGGGAATTGCCTGCACAGCTTCACAGCAAAGCCCTGTCTGGCTTGGCACAGCAGCCACAGCACAGTGAGGGCTTGGCTGTTATGAGCTTGTCCTGAGCTCGGGATGTACATCCTGATCCAACCAGGCAGAACATGACGTTCTACATTTGGCTGTAAAATGAGCTGGAGGCATCCACAGGCCTCTGCCTGTATCTGACACAGCTCAGAGGCCAGGAGGGAATACACATCCTGAGAGATGCAGCAAGTGTCATGGGAAAAGTCATTGTGCTCTCTCTGGACATTTGACTTAAATCCAAACAGCCCAAACTCTAGAGCTGGGCTCTTCTGCCACTAAAAATAAATGAGAAAGGCCAAGAAGTCACCAGATTTAAAGTCAAATCACAACTGGCCACAGCAGTAGCTAAACTCTCACTACACTGGGCTGACACCCAGGTGCATGGCAGTCACCCTGTGCTGGTCCCACTCATGCTCAGCCCTCAAAGTGGACAGAGATGGACAGATGATACAGCAACCTGACACAGCAGGAGAGGCAGGGGATGGCAGAGCCTTGCAAGGACTTCAGAAGATGTGAGGATTCCCTCCTCCAAGTGCCCCTCTTGCTTCAGGAGTTCTTGTGAAGCGAGCAAAGCTGGGACTGGAAACCAGCCCACCTTGTACAGAGCAGATGTCTTGACTCTTGCCAGCAAGGAGTCCCCCTGCCATCATCCTACAGCCTGCACCTCAGAGCCTTGCTGCTCTGCTGGCAGCACTGCCCACAGAGGGGATGGCTTCTCCATCAGCTTCCTTCAGGCTGAGGACCTGAGGGCTGCACCTGCCCAAAGAAATGGTCCCCACCACCAAGGTGGCTGAGTGGTCCCTGCTGTCCTGCCGGGGACACTGTGGATGTACAGATGCTCCCTGTCTGCACATGAGCTCCTTAACCAAGATGACAGCCCAGGCTGTTGATGGAGATTAGCTGCTCTCCACAGGCACTTCAAGCATTTCCTCTGTGCTCTGCCCATTGTTTGTAAAACAAACAGCTCTCCCTGGCCCAGGAAGGCGCTTCTTACAGAGCCCCAGAGCTCATTCACCCTGGGACAGAGCCTGAAAACACTTTTTCTGCAGCTTGCAGGGAACTGACTGCCTGTGTTATGTCAAAAATAGCAGCTGGAAAGGAGTTCCCATTGTTATATGTAGTTGCTTTTCTGCCACAGCAATGTGCACAGCAGAGCCTCTGGCGTCCTTGATGAGGATATTATTATTGGATATTATTTGGATATTATTGGATATGAGGATATTATTATGAGAATATTATTTGGCATCTCTTTCTAACACCCCTCCTGCACCAGGCACCCATTCTGTGCCCAGCCTCAGCTGGCAGAGACCTGGCACCTCCCAGCCCACCCACTTGTCCCTCACTGATTCCTGGATGGCCTCTCACAGCTGGGAGCTAGCTGCTCCTCACCAATCTTCCCTTGCTGTTCACACACACAATCCAATAAAAACCACCCAGCAAGGACAGCAGTAATTTCTTTGCTAAAATCAAGGGGCCTACATGTATGTGACTAAAGGCAAAAATCAGCTGGACATTAAGCACTGTGGGCTATGTCCTGGTGCTTGGGAGTGCCTGGATGCCCAGAGAATGAACACATGAAGCCATGTAGCACAGGCTGAAGCTCATGTGGGTGTCAGCCTGGCTCCCAGGCAGCACTGCACTGCCCTGCCACAGCCCCAGGTCACACACTGGCTGGGAACACTCCCCAGGAGGACAAACCCAAGCAAAAGCTGAACATTGTTCACTCTCACAAGCTATTGCAAGCCTGAAAATAAACCAACTCCAGTCTCCTAAGTTGCTGGTAAAGTACTTTCCCTTCAAAATGACTTTATATGGAAAAAGGGAAACCTTCCATAAGCAATGGACAGCCAGGCCTGTTAGCTGGCATGGCCTCAGCTGCTCCCTCCCACGTCAGTGCCCTGGGAGAGGCGGCAGCAGACGGGAAGTGTGGGCAGCTCCCAGCCTTCCCCACTCCCAACGCTGCCTGCAGCCTTCTGGCAGATGTGCAAACCTCCTCTGTTACCTTCTGAAGGCATCTCTCATCCTCCTGCAGCCTGTGTTTGAGGAGACTGAGGAGTCACAGGAGGAAGCGAGTGTTGGATGCTGTGTGTGTGGGATGCTCCCCCCAGAGTTCAGCCGGCTC
>NW_005054304.1:6857971-6864617 GCF_000277835.1 Geospiza fortis
GCTCTGGAAAGGCTGCAAACACAAACCCAGCTTTGGCCCAAGCCCTGCAGACTTGAGCCTGAGCCAGCTCAGTGAGGAAGGGCCCTGGGCCACCATCACTGTGCCAAGGAGCAACTCCTGCTTTCCACAGCACCGGGCCCAGCGTGGCGCACACCGCTGCTGCTGGAAACCCCAGCCCTGCTGTTTTACCCTGGGTTGGTAAAAACCACCCTCCCTCCAGAGACCTTGGGCAGGACCTTTCTATCACAGAATCACAGAATGGTGTGGGTTGAAAGGGACCCTGAAGATCATCTACTTCCACAAGCTAAAGCCTGGAAAGAATGTGAGAACGGAGACAGCAAAAAGGCATGGCAGCATTTCTGCATGGAAAAGCAAGCAGGGCTTTCAAAAATCTGACTGGATTAGACTTCTTACATGGTAATCTCCTATTTAGCTCTAACCTCAGTCAACCTCAGCCCAACAAAGGATTAAACACATTTTTTTAAAACACAGCATGCCTTTCCAGCAACAGAAAAACAAAGATAGGGTGGAATTTGCTGATCAGTAGTCATTCCCTCCTAGTGAATTTGGGTATGCTGTGATGATTGAGAATGAAGACACAGGTGAAATACAGGATCCTCCTGAGCAGTGAAGCTTTTGCATAGTCCCTGGCATACTGTTGCTCTCTAGGACTCTGACAAGTAATATATTAAACAACTTCCATAGTAGCTTTTAGCACAGTAACCATAAATACTCAAGCTCCAATGAACCAAAACCTTTTCAAATTGAGGAATGCCTTTTAAGGAGGAATTTATGACCTGTGCTACAACAGTGGAAGTCCCCAAAGTTACACATGAATTTTAAATCACCAGTATTTTTGAACACTGAGAGCAATGAACAGCAGTGTTGAGGAGTCAGTCATGAAACACAAGAGTCCAGGAAGGCTGGATGTGTTTTAAAAAAGGAATTGTTAAATATTCAAGAGCAGACTGTCCCCAAGAGTAGAATGACCAGGGAAAAAGACCAGCCTCATTAAACAGAGAACTTAGGCTGCAATTTAGGAAAAAAAAGGAGAATCTATCACCTCTGGAAGAAGGGTCAGGTAACATGGGAGGACTATAAGGAGGTTGTGAGGTCATGTAGGGAGAAAATTAGAAAGGCCAAAGCCCAACTAGAACTTTTTTGGCTGCTACAGTTAAAGACAACAAAAAATGTTTCTATAAATACACAGCCAGCAAAAGGAGGGCCAAGGAGTGTCTCCTTCATTGGTTGAATGCAGAGGGTAGTGCAGTGACAGGGGATGAGAAAAAGGCAGAGGCACTTAATGCCTTCTTTGTCTTAAATATCAAGACCAGCTGTCCTCAGGATACCCACCTCCCAGAGCTGGAAGCTGGTGATGGGGAGGTGAGCAAAGCCCCCAGAATCCATGAGGAAATGATCAGTGACCTGCTGTGCCCGTTGGACACTCACAAGTCTCTGGGTCCTGGTGGGATCCACCCCAGGGTGCTCTGCCACAGACTCTCAGGATGCAGCACAACAATGCTGGAAAGGTCCAGCTACAAAAGCAATGTTTTCCTTTGCAGTGGAAGCCAGCAGGTAGCAGGCCACCACTGCAAGGCCCCCACTCCCACCTGATGAAGAAATTTAAACCAGATTCCCATGGGAATCAGGGAACTTGGTTCATTTCCAACCAAGATAACTTAGCAAAAACTTTTCTAAATCTTTCCCCAGCAAAGACAAAACCACTCATTAAATGTGTATATTCTTCTAAGTCCCTTCAAATCCAGAAAAGGAAGAATGGAAGGAAAGAACTAAAGCAATCTGAGCCTCTTGTTAACAAATCTAGAAGAATTTCTTGCAAAATGTGCCTGGCTATGAACTATGCTTTGTGGTATCCAGAGTTGGGGGCCTTTGTACTGAAGGCAGCTGTATCAGGAGAAGATGAGCTAATCTCAGTGATAACAGCAGTCTGCCATTTCCCACAAGCTTTTTTTCCCAAACTCCTGATTTCGCTCTGCTCTGGTGGTGGATTAAAAAAATAAAACAAACCACCCTCAAAACTATGATATTTCTGGCAAAGCCTCCACTGCTGAATTTGGATGGAATGAGCCAACAGATGTGATTCATGTTTCTTGTTTTGAAGCTGACCTGTGGGAACCTGGCACTTCTTTGTTTGCAGCACAGATGAACCTTTATGGAAGAGTGAAGCATCAGCAAAGCAAAACCACTGATGGGGTAAATTGGCAGGAATTTGGAGGAGACATATATCATCCCCTGGGGCTGCCAGTCTCCACAAGAGCTGGGCAGTCACAATCCTACCTCCATCAGCCTGTTTTTTTAAACCCTGTGAACAGCCAAGAAACCTCATACTCACCTTCTTCTGTGCCCCAGAGCTCGTGTGCGGCACCTTAGCAAAAATCCCCTTCCATGAGGGTTGTCTGGGCTTCTGGGAAGCCAAAAAGATACCTCTCTGAGGGGACAGCACAGCTCCAGTGACTGGGATCTCCTTGCTGGTGAGATTTAGACAAGTTCAATGCTGTTCACAGCCACTTGTAAAAGAATCTCTTCTGGTTCTGCTGTTTGTCTGTGGGAGGGATCCTGTGAGCCCTCATAATCACAAGGAAAAGCCCTGCATTTTCCCAGTGCTGGAAAAACACTTTCATGGAGCCACAGAGTTTTAAACCACATTCAGATGAACAGAAATAAAGCAGACTGCTTGGCAAGCCAGCAAATTTACCCTTCACACAGAGAGGCCCTGAGCTTCTACCCCCAGGAGGCCTTTGTAGGTAGGTACAAAGCAGCACCAGTTCCCCTGGGAGTGAAACATTGTCCTCTGAAGTCTGCTGAGAGCTGCTTTGTGGCACACTGCATTTGAGCAAGTACAAGAGTCTGGCTTCCACCAAGAGAGAAGGGAGCATAACACAAAGAGGAAGTCTTGACTGACAACAGCAAAACAACCTGGACACCCCAACCCTGTTGGAACAAGCATTAGGGACTTCAAACCACATAAAGAGGCAGCTTTGGCAGTATTTCCAGCAGTCATGTCTCTCAAAGCAGGTATCTGCTGGCAGCTAATGATAAGAAAGACTCAGGGGTATTTGTCCTTTCTTGCATTGGTTAGGCAACAAGTCAGTGCCTGGTATTTTTCAGCTCAAAGATCATCATCAGGAATCCTGATAGCTTTTTTTTTTTTTTTCAATGGGGGTTGGTGCTTTGAGATTATTTTTCTGCCTGGCTTGAGCTGAGCCATGTAACCCTAATTCTTTATGCCAGCTGGCTTTGCATGGCAGTGGGGACCACAGTCCTCCCGCCCCAGGTCCTAGCTGGCTGCAAACAGCCTCAGTGTGTGCACTGCAAATTGAATTTCAGCCTACATTCCCGAAGCCACCACCTCCCTAAGAGGCACTTCTGAACATCTGTGCACAGCTGTGTAACAGCAGTGACAGAGGGCAGCTCCCCAGCTGCCAGAGCAGCCTCCCCTCCTGCCAAGGGGCCACCAGAGGAGGCACCCCAGACTGCCTGTACCTGCCCCAGCAGCAAGCTTCTGCTTTGTGTCTGGACCTGCCCTGCCTGCAAGACCTGGAGGCAGACCTGAGCTGCATTTTCATGGGCAGAGAGCAAACAGACAATCTGTTTAAAGGCAATGTTGGAAAGCAGATGGAAAACCTCACAGCATCCACCTTCTGCATCCTCAGCACTGTGATTAGCTACAAAGAGGCTGCTGGGACACACAGGTAGAGGTGAGGTGCAGGCAGTGGTGCCCTGACAGGGAGCAGGGCAAACCCAGGGCCAGCTCTGAGTGCAAGTGTGAGGCAAAGCAGGAGCCCAGGCAGTAGGGAGCACCATGGCATCACTGCCTGCTCCCCCAGAGCAAAAAGCCAGGCAGCTTTTTCTGCTGGCACAGCACCAAGAGCAGCCAGGCTGCTTCAAGGAGTTGGCAATCAAGTAGGATGCCTTTTTCCAGACATCCCTAACAGTCCTGCCCACATAAAACCCACTCCAGAAAGGACCAGCTGGACCCCTCCATCTGCCAAGTGCAGGTAGAGCAAGGGTTATTTCCATTCTTTCAAACTCTTCTCAACTGTGTCTTCATTTGCCCTCCAGCAGGAAGTTTTGGCTCCTGCAGAACTACCTTTTTCTGCATACCTTCATGGTTTCTGTACATAGACATCACATCTGACAGGTCTGGGAAACATTCAAGGACAAGGTGAAGGTGAATTCTGCAGGGCTGAGAACGTGCTCATTCCTTTTGCTATTTAATATCAAAGAAAGATTCAACAGGATGTGCAAAACAAGTCTTCCCCCTCCAGCTCCATTTGAACAAAAAAAAATTTAAAAATCCCAAGAGCAATCAAACACAGCTAGGACTCACTGCTGAAAACACGTTTCTGGATCTGTTTTTAGATACTGTCTTGAAAGGCTGCTCTCTCTTGGACTGAAAGGACGTGTGAGGGCACGCAGACACCTCAGAGCCCATCTACCACGAGCAGGAAGCCCAAGTGCTCTGTCACCCAAGGACTTCTTTCTGTGCAAAAACTGTCACAAAAATGATCCTACCTGTTTGTGGTCTCCCTGTGCTGGATCCCACCCTAGATAGTGCCTTAAGGAGACTGCATCTGTTTGTGGTGGGAAATGGCTAAAACCAGAACTTCCACTATTTGACTACCACAATATTCAGGTCCTTCTAGAAACCTGGAAAAGTGTAATCTCCTCTCTGGAAAGATACTGGAAAAGGCTCTATCCTGTCCGGCTGATGGATGTTCCCTCCTGTCAGTGTTTCAAAATCCATGGGAAGATTACAACTCCCTGCCCTTCCCACCCAATGCTCCTAACTGCCTGGAGGCCCTGAGGGATGGAGAACTACTTCCAGCTGTCTCTAGCATGGTTGTGGGATGAGTCCCTGCCTCTGCTGCAAGCCACAGAGCAGTGCATACCCCCAGAAGGCCCACGGCACAAGGAGGGTTCATGCAGCTGAGGGAAATCTCTGAAGGGTCAGTCGTGACACCACTGCTGAGCAGCCCAGGTCCATCCTGCTCCCTTCCCTGACACGCTGGGTCAGAGCTCTCCCAGCAGCAGAAGCCAAAAGAAAAATGGGTCTCCTGAAGGATGGAGGACAGAACATTGCTCTGCACCACATGCTCCAGTGAAATTCCTGAACAGGTAACAGCCTGCAAAGGTGTCTTGCTGCAGATGTGCACACCTGAAGAGACCTTCTCCAAGGAAGGGATGCAGTTTGTGCATGGAATGGTTGTCCCACTCTGAGACCCAATGTTTGCATTGACCTCATCAAACTCTGTCTCCATAGTCTGGACCAAAGCCCCACCAGGTCAAACCAGCATGCAGTCTGGGACAGACACCAGAAAGCGCAGCCAGAGGTGGGAACAGTGTCTTAGAAGTATCAATACCTGCTTTGCAATGAACTCTCTTATTACTGTGGGCAAGACAAGTGCGAACACAGCCTTCTTCTCAAGTGCACACCTGAAGCATGACACCTTTCAAACCCATCTGCTCACTTGTCTGGGCTGGCAGAGCCAAGAAGCGGCACACATTTTAGGGCTCCTGAAGCCTAAAATGGGCAGGAAAGGCTCTTTCCAAATACTAGACCCAGGCACAGACTGAGGCCATTCTCATCTCATTCCACATTGCCCCAAAGGCTGAAATTCCTTCCCTCCAAGAGTTAATTCTGTACCACACTGTTTCTGGCTAATATGTAAGCCTAATGCTTTGGACAAGGTTTGTGAAAAGCCACACAGGGTATTTAATGGGCAACGTCAAAGCACATAACCCAATCCTCACCCAGTCTTTCATGCCTGCCTTGGGAGTTTCAGAAACATTTTTTTGCAAAATACTTGGCCTCAGTTGTGAGAAACAAGAGAAGGAGGAGGTGGAGGTTGCGACCTGCAGATACTGTGTTTATGAGAACACTCCTCCGCCAAAACAGCACTGGTGCTGCAATCTTGTCCTTGAGATGTTTAGTATATGCTCTGCATGCTATGTCCTACTCCTCCCTCCCACCCGGCAAAAACTACTCTCAGAGGCCAAAATTTCTAGCAGAGGCTCCACAGCAGAACAATTTCTTCCTTGAGTCCCATCCCTAAGAAAAAGCTTGGGATGAATCAAGCTGCTGGTCGAACATGCTGCAAGTGCAAACCGCTACATGCAACTCACAGGAAAGTCACTGTTTCCATTTAGAACCCAAGCAAGCCAGTGAATGCTGGCTCTTAATTTCTGTGGCTTTCACATCCATTTAATCATTTCCTTTCCTCTCGGCTCGCAACCATCCCGGGCAGAACACTCCCCTGGACAGCTCACCCCTTTTGTTCCATCTCACAGCAGCCCAAATCGCAAGCTTCAGGCAAAGTATGAAAAGCGAGAGAGCGTAGTTCCAGCACCGCTGGAAGCCAGCAGTGAGCGCAAAGTTCCTTTGCGTTTCTGCGCCTGGTCCGAAGCGTTACTCCAAGTTTAGGCAGCGCCTTTAGACTGGGACTCTCCAGTCCATTTAAGGTGGGTCTGAAGCCACGTCCGTTTTACAAAGAAGCGCCCCGACGGGATAACTCGGCGGGAGGCGCGGCGTTTGCCCCGTGGAAGCGGGCAGCAGAGCGGCCACCCCCGTCCCGCCCCCGCCCCGCTCCGCGCCCCGCACCTTGCTCGCAGGCTCCCTTGCTGC
>NW_005054304.1:6865197-6868330 GCF_000277835.1 Geospiza fortis
GTCCCGCACCCGGCATCGCGTCTGTTACCACCTCTACTTCCCGCAGCAAGGGAGCCCTGGGAGCGGGCTGCCAGCCGGCGGAACGCGAGCCAGCTGTGCCCGGGCGGACAAGGAGGCCGATGGCATCCTGGCCTGGGTCAGTAAGTGTGGCCAGCAGGAGCAGGGCAGAGATTGACCCCCTGTACTGGGCACCTGGAGTGCTGTGCTCAGTTCTGGGCCCCTGACTACAAGAAGGACACTGAGGTGCTGGAGCATGTCCAGAGAAGGGCAACAAGGCTCGTGAAAGGTCTATCGAGAATATGTCTTATGAGGAGGGGCTGAGGGGTTTGTTTAGAAGGTTCAGAGGGCATTCATTGCTCTTTACAACTCCCTGAAAGGAGGCTGCAGTGAGGTGGGGGATCTGTCTCTTCTGCCGTGCCTGCAGTGAGAGAATGAGAGGAAAAGGCTTTAAGCCAAGGCACAGGAAATTCAGACTAGATATTAAACATTTTTCGCTGTTAGGGTGAAAAGTTTCCACTGAGGCGCTGGAATTGGTTGCCCTGGGAGATGTGGAGTCACCATCCCTGGAGGTGTTTAAAAGGCATCTGGATCTGGTGCTGGGTGATGATTTAGTGGTTTAGGGGTTGCAGTGGTAGTGTTGGCTGGATGGTTGAACTTGATGATCTTAAAGGTCTCTTCCAACCTTGATGATTCCATGATTCTTGCCACCCACACATGCTCAGCTCACAGCTACTGGCTGTGGGGGGCTGCAGAGGTGCTGGTGAGCCTGTCAGGTTCCTTCAGGAGTGCAGGCAAGGAGAAAAGGAGAGCTGTCTGGTTTCTCCTGTCCATTTTTGGGACATTTCTTTCTGCTGCCTTCTTTTACCTTATCTTGTGGCTCCTGCCCTGGAATGGCTCCTGAACAGTCTCCTAGAGTGGGGGGCTGTCACCACCAGCAGAATATTGCTCAGGTAGCACTGGGCAATGTTGCTGTCAAAACAGTGTCCTGAAAGTGCCAAACCTAAAGCACTGCAGTGCTGATAAACCCCTCAGGCAGAGGGGCAGCAGGGCAGCACATCCCCTGCCCTCCTGCCTGCCTGTGCCTGTGGAAGCTGCCATCTTCTGCGGGGCAGTCCAGGCTGAGATGATGTTCAGCTTTGGTTCTGCCAGGGCCTGCACAGTGGGAGCTGCTTTGGCACTCCAAGGAGGAGAAGGACAGAGGTAGCTGGTGTCCCACCCTGTGTTACTGAGGGATTTGGCACTGCCTGGTTTGGATTGCCAGTGGCTGAGCCCTGCTGGGTAGCCCCCAGGTCACCATGTCCCTTCCCATGGAGAGAGCAGCTGGAGCTGTGACTCAGGCCAGCTGAGAGAAGCTGCAAGTTCCCCATGCTCCCAAATCTGCTCTGGAGGCATTGACCCACTCATGCCTGCTCAGCTGCTGACACTGTGGGAACAGGCTCCCACCACATGCTTCCTTGGCTCCCTGGGGCTCAGCATGAGACATTCCTCCATTTCTCCTGGGACCATGGTATTTGCATACATGTCCTTGGATTTCTCCATTCCTCTCACTCTGGAAGTGCTCCGTGTGGTAAGCATAAGCAAGCAGTACCCCACACTCGAGGAGTTTCACATGTTCTGGTTCTTCCTGTGCTGTGTTTTGCTTTGGTTTGGGTTTTATGGGCGATTCACCAGAGGACTGATGGAAAGGGGTGAAATGTACAGATGGACCCATCTGTCAGTTTCAGCTACAAAAACCATTTTGCACAGTTCACCTCTTCCTGCTGTCTCCTGCCAGTTGCCACACATCTCCCTCACAGGCCCCTAGATTCTTTTTCATCACGAGCCCAGATACTCTTGGGCAGAGAACCACAGGGAGTTTAATGAACCTGCTTACCAGAGCAAGCCTTTCTGACATGAAATCACAGTCAGCAGTCCACTTGGAGGGAGGAAGAATGTAGCTCTGAAAGGATGACATGAACACATTTCCTTTCCTTTCTTCCCCCTCAATCTCTTTCCATGCCAGGCGGGAAGCAGTGCTTGGAGCAGTTTTTCCTCACAGGGAGGAGCCCTTAGTTCATGCTTTGGTGCAGAAGGACCTCTAGTGTCCCTTCCCAGCTGATGCTTTGGCATTACTGCTCTAGCTCGGTATTTCTTGATCTTGAGACTTTCCAGCACGCTGTGGAAGGAGATAAGATCCACAAAGTGCGTGCGGGAAAGTGGCTGGGAGAGACAAGGCTGGGTTGCTCCTCCCTGGGCAGAAGTCACTTACTGTATGCCCCAGCCTCACCTTCCATGGCTCCTCCACATCCTTTTTATTTCACCTCGGGGACCTCCGGGTGTCTCTGTCTCAGTAATGAATTTTCTGCCGAATTCCAGTGAACACCAGTGTAAATCTGTAGATTCATGTTGTCTTTCTTGGGACTTTTGTAGAGTGCCCTACCAAAATCTCTTCTTAGTATTCGGTAGCATAAAATTCTCATAAACAATTCAATTCTGCAATTGAATTTAATTCATCAGTGGCAGCTATTATGAATGCAACAAAAGTGATCTTATGTGTTTTGATCTGTTTCATCATTCACACGGTATCCTTTATTTCATCGCCAATATTGTCCTGCATGCATCACTCCAGTGAAGTGAAACAGTGTGGGAGGTGAGGCAGGCAGGGTGGTCTTTCTGGGATGCAGGAAGCTCACAGGGTCTTTGAAGGCGGGGAAGACTCAGCAGTGACTATGTGAGAATGGAAGCAGATGGCTTTTAGATGTTGATGTATTGCCAAACCGAGCGTTTCACTTGCGGTTTGACTTCCCGCAGCCAAGTAGCCCCTCTGGGTTTCGTGGGCTCTTAGCTGGGATACAGCTGCGCAGCAGAGTAGGTCTCTCGACTCTCCGCAGGATGGACACGGGCGAGTCACTCTCTGAAGTGAGTAATAAAGTCAGAAAGCGCATTCTGCACATGGAAGACCCCGGCATCCTCTCCTCCCACCCGGGCAGCAGGAGCAGCAGGCTGAGGAGAGCCGGGAACCCACCGGAGCCCAATAGCCCACACCTTATCACCGCAGGAGTCGGAGTTTCCCAGCTCCGGGCTCCCAGGTATCGGGAATCCCTCCCGCCGCCCCTCCCGCTGCCGCAGCCCCTGATGAGTTTCGGCTTCCACT
>NW_005054304.1:6868741-6882922 GCF_000277835.1 Geospiza fortis
GGACCGGAGGGAGCGGCGCGGTCGGGAGGGCGCTGGGTGACCCCCGGGGATGGGTCCGCGAGTGGGCGAGGACGCGTCCGTGCAGGTGGAAGCTCTGAAAGTGCAACAATCTGCAGGGCAGCTCCTCGGGAACGGGGAATGAGGGGCTTAAAGGTGTCCCAGTGTGCGGTACTGGAAGGAGGGAGTATAGACGGGGGGTTTTCCTCTCTAGTTCCATGTCTGATGTGTGAGAAGGGTGGGCAGCAAGTCTCCAGAGGTGTTAGGTAAATTAGGGCAGCCTTTGCTGATGACCGCCTCTCGCTCTTGGACATCCTGGGTCTCAGACACTTGTGCTGGAGCAGAGCTACATGCGAGTAACTCGGTGCCTGGTGCCGCTAGGTCGGGAGAGCATCTGCAGCCCCTCAGCTGTACACAAGGAGTACTTCCTTCTTGTGAAAAACACCAATCACTTGTTTTTAAAATTTTAAAAGTTTAATAGTGATAAAATGGTTATAAAAATAGTAATACAATTAGAGTAATAATAATTTGGACAATTTGGATTAGGACAATATGAGACAATAGAGACAAAGAGTTACGGATGTCCGGGTACCTCTTTCTGGGCAGCACAAGCCCGAAAAAGGACACACGTTAACAGAGGATTAACCCTTAAAAACAATAGCCTGTTGCATATTCATACACTTCATACATGATGCATAAATTCCATTCAAATACAGGATTCTGTCTGGTCATTGTCAACTTCTTCCTCTGAATCCTAACAGGGCCTTTGAGGTGGGAAGAAGTTCATTTCTTCTGCTAAGAGGGCAATACATTCTTTTTCTCTGAAAGATTTAGGTGTCCTGTGGCTGCTATCTCGTTGCGAATCCTTTCTTTAAAACAAGTATCCTACATAGCATAGTTTCTATTTTAACATTTTTTAATAACCTAAAACTGTATTTAACACACTATTTAAGAGAATTAATACAGCATTACTTTCTAACACAACACATATAATATTCATTTTAATATTTGTGAAAAGCCAATCATAAAATACGCATTTTTCACACTTCTGCTGTAAAGGGGCAATGAGTGAATTTTCTATCACTGCTTCTCCAGCACCTTGTAAAGTGCTTGACTTAAAGGCATCCAGTCCCCAAGGCTGTGACAAGTCTGGGGTGGCCAGATGCCTCAGGAAGTGCTTTGTCTCTGTCAGACACTCTCCAGAGGTGTACAAGAGCAACAGACTGTGCTTCTGCTGATGTTTCACTGGCTGTCTTGGGAGCTGGTGGCACAGCAGCCTAAGAGATGGAGAAAGGTCCTTTAGTGAGGAGTCATCCAGCATGAAACAAGCCAGAGGGTAGACAGGACATTGAAACGCTAAGGGGCCAGAGAAAATAAGACACACACACTTGTCTCACTTCCTCCTAAGAAGCAGAAACTCTTGCTGAAAGCAGTAGCACACTGAGATCTTGGGAAGGGGGCCGAGGTGGTTAAGGTGCCTGCTGCCATAGCCTGACCATCTGTCTGTCTGTCTGTGTGTGTCCTGCAGAGAGTGCACAGTCACAGAGGAATGAGGAGGTGCGCTGCTCAAACCATGATGCAACACATAAGCTCATTCTCTCCCCCAATGGGAAGCTTTCTGAACACTGGGCTAAAGCTTCAGGAAACTGCCCCAATACAAGGTAAGAAGCTTTCACAGGGTCGAGGTATGGATGGCAATGGTCAGAAAATGCAGCTTGATTTTCCCTAAGGTAACATCCAAGAGTTTGAGGCATGTTCCTGATGCAGAGAGAGAACTGGAACACATATCTTCCTAGTATTATCTCCTTTTAAACCCAGCCGGAAGTGCGCAGATTTTGAGGATTATATCAAGACCTGAACTGCTTGGGATGCACATGAGACAGGTTTCTCTCAAACTTAGTAAGGTTCAGTAGAACATACCAGAGCAATGCAGATGCCTTGCAAATCACCCATGGCTTGGGCAAACTGCAGGTAAAAGACACAAGCATGTCTGAACCTTTCCACATTCTGATGAAGCTGTCAGGGTAACCATCATCTACAAATGGCCCAGCAGCTTGCTGTGTGATATTTCTTGCCCAGGGCAAGATAACAGCATCAGGCTGAGCATGGTTCTTTTCCAGCTTCTCGTGGAGCAAACCACAGTGAAGTCAGTTAACCCAGCTACATCAGGTCAGCATAAGAGAAGGGTGAATCAGTTTACAGGTGACCCGTGTTTTTTTAACACATATTTCCTGCTAAGGAAATATTTCCTGCTAGGGCTTGGTGAGCAGACGATCTTTGTCCTTTACTTTGTCTCATAGCACAGCATCTATTTATTTTGATTTCTGTTTCCTTATTTTTGCAGGCTGGTGAAGGAACTCGGAAACCGAATTATTGTTCAAATAGCATGTGGGGACCAGCATGCCATGGCATTATCCAGAGGTAGCCTCCTTCAAGAACACTTTTCCTCCAAACAGGAGTCATGCTTGCTCTGAGAAGGCAGTGTTTGTGCTACTTGCAGTAGTTTGTGACACCACTATAGACTAATGAGAAGTTGGGGACACAAAGTGCACTGGCTGTCAGTGCTGCTCCTTCCTCCCAGCATCCAGGGACCTCTCTCTGTCTCTCTCCAGTTCCTGAGCACTGCCCCTCCACGAAGGTGTGTTGTGGAGAGCAGATGTGGCTGCCCCACTTTGCAGTCACCAGACCTGCTCATTCTTAAGTTGCAACACCTTTCTGGTAGGGAGCTTCTAGTAGGTATGACTTTAGGGGCCTTTATTCTTGCTGTGCTGAGTCACATGGCAACATGGGACTGTCCCAAAGAGGTCAGAAGAAAACAAATTTGGCCACACATGATGCTCTTGCCTTGGAGCTAAGTCCCTGAAAACAACACTGAGTGTTGCTCCTACTCCCAAAATTCAAGGGAAGCAGTGAGGCTGAGCTGTTTTCTTTTGTTCTGTGTGTGAAGGGGGTGAGCTCTTCACCTGGGGCCGGAACACCCACGGACAGCTTGGAGTGGGGAGCCAAACCACACTTACTTCCAAACCACAGCTGGTGGAAAGACTAAAGGGCATCCCACTTGCTCAAATTGCTGTTGGAGGATCTCACAGCATGTGTGTGTCACTCTCTGGAGCTGTGTTCTCCTGGGGAAAGAACAGCTTTGGACAGCTGGGACTTGGAGACACGAAAGGTAAGGAAGGAGAGCACCAGGAGGGTGTTTTCCTGGTCACTGAGCTCACCAAATTGCTCCTCACTATTGTCAAGCTCCTGTGGAGCAGCAGTGGGCAGCAAAGTCTTTTGAAGAAAGTATATCTGGAGATGTTCTTTATTTCCTGACCAGGAAAGGCATGCAGGAATGATGTGGTTGCAGGTATTTAGTGGTTGTTTTTCTATAGACAACTTGCAATCATTTTGTGTGGCTAACTAGATCGTGTGGGCTTTTAAAACCTCTGAGGTCTTACACATTTCCACTCCAGTCTCCTCTCCAGGAAGTCTTGCATGAAAGAAATTAATTTTATGGTTTTTAATCCTCTTTAATTCTCTGTAAACACAAAGTGAGAGAAGAATTTAAATCACCTCATCTTCTAACTTAGAATGCTAGAGAAGAGTTGACAGACAGACAGAACATCTCATCTGAATGTGTCCACACCTGTGAGAATCAGATACTTTGAAGCCAAGTACCATTTGGCAAGCAGATATGGAAGTACTGCATTTTCTTTCAGACCAAAATAAATGAAAATAAAGTAGTATGAAAAACACAGAACATTATGAGAAAGAATATGTTATACTGGAGGGAAAACGACCCAAACCCAAGCTGTAATTACATTAATTGCTGTAAGAGAGGGCTGAAAAACACTTAATCCTCCTGTCTTCTATTTTTTTCTGTACATGAGACCCTCCAGTACTCTTTCAATTTAGCAGTATTATCTTTTTTCCAGACAGGGACTGCCCAACATATGTTGAAGCTTTAGAGCACTGGAAGACTGTATTTATCTCATGTGGGGCAGATCATACTGCAGTTCTCTCCAAGGTGAGTCTGAAATGGAAAGTCAGCATCTGAGATCTCACCTTGTGAGGAAAGATACACTGCTAAAAGAGAGAGAGATGAAGGAAAGAGAAAGCATGGAGAAATTGGGATGGTAATGCCTTGCTTCCACCTAAGCCTGAAGGTGATCCCCAAGGGGTGTTATCTAAGCCACTGGGAAAACTGGTCTTTTCTCACATTCCTGTCACCTGCATGCAACCTTTGGCAGGGATATGGTGAATGGGAATCTTGAGGCAAAGAGGTGCAGTTCAATTCCCAGTAGTTTATGAAATTATTTTTTTTATAGTACATTGGGGACTTCAGAAAATGTGAACGACATCTAATTCATTCGTAGGGTTTCCTCATACAAGTAAAATTCTTAAGCAACAGGGAATTATTCTCAAAAGTTAAATTGATTTTCTCATGAGCTAAATGATTTGGATTTTCCAGTGTGTGATCTGACTTGATGCAAAGTGAACCCTCCTCAGGTTTGAATCAGGGATGTTTTGAATCAAGTTCCACTTGATGTTGTATTTTGCTGGCCCTCATTCTTGGTTGTGACCATGTGATTGTTGTTAATAATGCAGTGATCCTGTTTGTTTCTTCATTTCAAGGAGGGGCTGGTGTGCACCTTTGGAGCAGGAGGGTCTGGCCAGCTGGGTCACAACTCCACCCAGAATGAACTCCTGCCTCGTGTGGTGGCTGAGCTGTGGGGAGCAAGGGTTTCACGCATTGACTGTGGCAGGTGGGATGTGATAATGACTTGTCTTCTGAGGTCAATGCCTTTGGGGATTCACTGAAGAGCAGTAGGGAAGGGGGTCACCAGAATGTTCAAATCTTTGTATCACAATAGGTCAGCACTCTCAGAGTATCCATCCACTGTTCAAGTATAAGCCACCCTCCTGCCAGAGCCCCAGTGAGAGCAGCACCCTCAGTCCCTGGTGAGCAGTGGGAGAGAGCTGCAAAAGCCACCAGAGAAGCCCTTGGTCTTTTTCTCATTTAATAAACAATATACTGGGTTTGTACTGGGTTCCAAAGGGCAAAGGACTGTCAAAAGCCTGCATCAGCACAGTAACTGGATTCCCAACCAGACTGATAAACTGGTTGGTTCTTAATAAGAATTGAAGAGCAGTGATAATTACCCAGTTTCGCTTTGCCCTTCTGGAACTGGGCCAGAAAAAGTCTCCTGACAACTCACCTGGGCTTGGTATCAGGCTCAGCAGCACAGAAACTGCACGTTTGAAAACGGAAGGGTGTGAAGCAAGCATGGTGTAACTATTTTTGTATGTGGAACCCAGGTAAATCACAAACATTAGAGGGTAGTATAGGAAATCTGAGTCCATGTGTGTCTTTATTGCTGAATGTTTATGCAATGAAGAGTTGTAACACTGTGGTTAAAGGGACTCTTTATCTGGACTGTCAGGACTTTTGAAGACAAGCTTCAGGTGTACACTCAGAATGTATTTATAAATTTTATTCTGCTTTGCCCTGTGGTTTTCGCTTATTGTGATTTTTTTTTTCCCTGAACAGACAATATACCCTGGTCTATGTCCGTTCCTTGGACAAATTCTATTTCTTTGGCTCTGATGATGAAGGACAACTGGAAGATGAGAGGAAGCCCAAACAGTTGATACCACTTCCCATCAATTCACCAGTGGATACTGGAAAATCCTGCCAGAGTAATGACCACTGCAGATATATACAATCTGTATTTATTTCTTCCATGGAGATGTTTTGCTTTCTTGATTTCATGTTTACACTGAAAGGCAAACATTATGTCTCATCCTTGCTTGGCCATCCCAACAAATTCTACCAGGAGTTATTCCATTTGGTGCTTGATTATTATGGGTAATGGCCTCACAGAATCAAACTTCCAACAGATAACTACCATCTGATGCGGTTTTTTATTGTTCCACTTTTGTGCACTTAACTCTCTGAAGACAGTGACTGTTTCTTCAAATATTGCTACAACAATCTTTTTGTTCTTTCACAGAAAAGGGTGCATCAAAAAAGGGGATTAAAATTCCTGCAGGAATACACCGAAGTTTTGCCCGTTGCAAGGAGGGGAACAAGGTATGTGCACATTTGATCATAGCTTCTGATTTTACCACTGTCCACATTACGGCTGGAAACATTTGGATTTTCCAACATGCTTGTAGCACTTCAGTTTTATATGTGTCTATTGCAGATTTTTCTGTGCTTTACCTACAGACTAACTTGTACTGCAATTATGTGTGTTCTGTGGTTAATGTATCTGGATCATGCTAGATGACCATTAATTTGTTCGTACTTAGGCTGAAATCTTGTTATGATTGGGTTGAAAAAAAAGAATCCCATCTGCTACAATTTATATTTTGTCAATGTTTTCATGTATTTCACACAGAATTCATATTTGAATGGAATTGCCACTCTGGAGGATAAAGAAGTGGATGCATGGATTTCTAATTCTAAATGTTTTAAGAGTATAAAAAGGTAAATCAGAAACTTGCTGTTTGGGTTTGTTTGTGGTTTTTTCCCTGTTGCATGATTTTCTCTAAAACCTATTATTCTTTGGAGGCTACTATAGGAACTGTTCAAGAATTTAGCCATGGCGCAGTCTTGTACCTTGGCACAAAGTTCATAAGGAGCTGACAAGTTAAATCAGTGAAAGACCCTGCCTGCAGACCAAGGCCTTGTGCAAAAAGCCTAATCTGAGTATCCAAACTGGAATGCTGCACCAGCATTTAAAAATTAGTGGTCACTTCTTTAATTACCCATTTTCAAAAGCAATATGTACATACCACTGTGGTGTGCCTTACACTTACAGTCTTTCACAGGTTTTATATGGGAGGTTATTTTCTTTGGGAAAGTCTGGCTCCAGCTGCTGATTTTGAGCATTTCAAAAGCTTGGCTAACTTGGAACTAAATGTTTCCCTGACCACATTTGGAATGGTTTGGACCATGTGAAAAGTGGTGGCTGAGAAGGTGAAAGGGAGGGTTCTTTCCAGACCTCAGTAAGAAGGGCCTGACAGCAAATTGCTTGATAAAATAGCTGCTTCAATAAGAACAGAACCAGGAATGCTGGGAGTTAGTAAGTCTGGTGTCCCTTCAGGTTCTGGGAGCCCAGCTTCTGTGCAGCAGTAAATTGATAGCCTGATGGATTTTCCCTCCATGTGCTATAAAGATCCTGTCCATGGAGGGGATTCTCCTCCCTCCCATGTTGCAGTGCCTTTTATTTTGCATAACAAACAAAAGCAGCTAATGTTCTGACCTGTGACGAGAAGAATCCCCATGATAACACTCACCAGAATGGAGCACTGGGGCAGAACCTTGAGCAGGTTCCCTTGCAAGGCCCAGGAGAGCAGAGGTGGCTGGCAAAGATCAGTAACCTTGAGTACAATGTCTTCTGCAACACTGACAGGGAAGTGGTGCTATGAAGAGTTTTGTGGGGTCAGATGCAGACACCCTTGTACACATTTTTTGTTCTTTCAGAGTTAAAAACCTGAAGTTGAAAGGACTGTCTTTTTTTGTTTTTTTACTATCAGGAATATCAGACTGATCTTTTCATCTGAGGCTTGCATCAATGGAAGCTTCCTGGACAAAAGGTAGCACCACTGACTTAGACATAACAGATTATATTGGCTGCTTGTAAACTGACTAGAAAGTGTTGTTTTAGGTCACATATGTAGAAAAGATTTGTTTTATCTGAATTTGCAAGAAGCAAGTTTTTATTTTTCAAAGCTCAAGCTAATATTAAGATTTTTATAGCCCTGGTCCTACTGAAATGTGCTGGAGAAACTCACATTTTAGAAGATTATCCATTAGTGATATTTGGCAGATGATGATAATCCCCCCAGCCAGTATTACAGCTCTTGAAGGGTGCTTAATAGCTCCTTCTGGCACTGAAGTGGAAGTCGTTTTAGGGTGAAATACAGGAGTCTACCATTAATAGTTCACAGCCACACAAGACAGAAAGGACAGGATGTTAATCAAGTCACAAAACAGTGGCTTGTGTTGTCTATCTTCTTAGAACACATGAAATTATACCCACGAGAGCTGGGGCTGAACTTTCCAAGTATTTTCTGGTATTACAATGCTTCATTATTCAGTAGAAAAATTATTTCCTTTTTTTTTATATTGTGATAGGGACAAACATTTTAAAACTTCCAAAGAAGTCTCAGGCGTGGACATGTCAGAAGTGAAACGTTTTTATGAGAAGATCAGTAAAAACCCAACAGTCTACCAGGAGGTAAGGATTTGATATAAGGATGCTCACTACACAGATACTGAGGAGCATTGGATTTGTGTATGAAACTTAAGAATTTCATGCCAACTTAATTACTTTGGCAAAACACAATTGCATTTTAACCCTTGTCTCTTTTTAATTTTTTTCCCCTCTGAAGGTGCAAATGGAGATTAGGAATTTACTGTCTTCCTCATTGTCTTCCTCTCCCATCTCACCAGAAAATTTCAGAGTCTACTTGATCTTGCCTTTTCTTCTGAGGGGGAAGGATGAAGGCTCTGTCCTTTCTCTGATTGTTCTGGCTGAAGCCATCATGAAGCTCCAGCCAGAGGACCTGCAAACTCTTGGTAGGGCTTTATAATGGTAGAACTGAATGATTTAAATTCTTGGTCATTTTCTGCTGCAGAACAAGTGTTATTATCACTGATGTAATGTGTTTCAGAGCTTGAAATAATTGCTTTTGATAGATATAGAAACATGGGAACTATGCAGCAAGGCACAAGAATTTTAAAAATTCTGTCTGAGGTTTAATGGTTTTTGTAGTGCAAGCTTAAACTTTTTTTGTTCAATTCATTTGATAAAAAGAGAAAAAGCAGCTTCATCCACAAATTGCAATGATCTGTATGTTACCTGTGACCTCACTAGCTGTTTTCTTTACAGAATGCCTATGGTCAAATCTAGAAACATCCTTTTTCAAGGAGCTGGTCATTCTGTATCAGAGGGCTTCCCAGGAAATTCTGTTCTCATTTGTCCAGGAGTTCAAGGCCACGGGGCCAAACCGCCTCTCCAACCTGGACCCAGTTGAAACTGGGCCTCTGCAAATACTGCAGATGCTTTACCAGGTGAGAAGGTGCTTGGATCCCAATTAGACAGGGTGTCTCAATGTAGCCTAGAGTATTTTAATACTTCTCACTTGTTGACTTCTGTGGGTTTGACACTGCTTCAGGAATCTCTTTGGCTCTACACCAGCACAGTTTTGAAGAAGTCCTGCTTGAGTTGTGCCAAACTGACCCTCTGTAGAAATGAAGAGCTAAAGCATGTTGTAGCCCTGGCAGGGGGAAGAATGCTTTCAGTGGTGTCAGGAGGGCATCCATTGATGCCTACACAGCTATGGATGTGGTGTCCTCTATGTAACATGCCCATTCCCCTTTCTGCTGGTGAGATGCCTCATCCCAATAACTGCTCAGAGCATTTAAAAGACAACCTATCTACTTGTCACATTGCAGCTGCTGCAGAAATGCTCTGTGATGCTTTGAGAGCCCGTTAACCTGACAAATTCTCTGGGACAACAGCATTAGAACACCTTTAGCTGTACATGAACAAGGGAAACAAAGGAAGCAATAACTGTGTTCTTCTGGAAACCCTACTTTCTCTCCACATTCCTGTGGAGGTGTTCAAAGTTTATGAAAGTTAAGAGCTCGAGCACACAGTATAAACCAGAGAGATTTGTTAAATTTTGTTCAGACTTGAGTATCCTTTTGGCTGAGAATGCAGAATTGGGCCTCAAAGTTTAGACTCTCAAATTTGTATTTATGCAGATAAATAAACTAAAAAATGCAGCAGGTCCACTCCTCTGTAAGTGATTACATGATTTGGAGCTTTAAATGTTCACTGTTCCCCAGCAAGCATCTTTTCCTGGCAACAAGCAGGAACATGAGGAGGGAACTGCAGAAATATGAAAGACACTCCAAGGGAAATACACTTTTTTTGATGGAGTCCTGTTAAGGGATCTTAATAGTAGATGAAAATTGCTTTCCTGCTAGTTTATACACGGCTTTCTAAGACTTCTCATTCTGGAGCACTGTGCTTCTTGAGCACTTTTATCCTGTAACTTCTGTGCAGGTCTCAGAACTCTTTCTGAAGAAAGCCCTGTCAGTCCTGTCCTGCCAGACAGACACAGCTCACTAGTTCTGCTGCTGATATATTGCATGTTTCAATGCAGGTGAACTCCAGAACTGGTTTTGGAGTACATGAAAGCATCTTCCATGTACATGAAGTGAGAGAGATTATCAACATATGTTCATTCTTCAACATAGTAGTAAGTATAAATCTTACCAGCAGTGCAAAGCACTCTTTCATCTTTTATTGATATATATATATAAAGGAAGTCAACTCTAGAGACTAAGCCAGCACATCTCAAAGGCACTTCATTTCTCCTAGTCCTCCAAAGCTCTAAATTATGCAAGCCCTTTACCATCCCAGTGTTCCAGCAACTACAATAGAGCTTTTCCTGAGATGATCCCTGGTTCTGAGAGTTGGAGCTGCCCTCCAGCATCTTAAGCAACTCTGTTTGCTTTGAACTAGTAATCACTATGAAATAGAAGCACAAGGGATGGTTGCGATACTTTGTGTTACTCTGGATTTTATTATGTTTAATTAAGAGAAATGTTTTGAGGTGTCTTTAAACTTTTATTTAGAAATCTTATTGAGCATTTCAATGTACTTACATCCTAAAACAAAGCCGTGATACTAAAAAATAATCTGTGGCATTTCTTGACAGAGTGAAAATTAGCTACCAAATGCAGTCAGTGTCAGAGGAAGCAGTATGAAATGGAAATGTGCATAGTAGGAGTTTCCTTTGGCAAAAAAAAGTAAGCTTTCATGCCACTTGGCTGGAATTTGTAGGGCAACTGCCTAATTCCTCCATAAGCTTTTGTTTGCTAATGTACCAATTTTGTACCAATTAACCAGAGTGGAGTAGGAGGTTTGAGCAACAGCATATCATCAAAAGCCAATTAGGACATTACCTGAAGTTGGTGCCTTATCACACTGGAGGTGTAACACTTTAAATTAGATTATTTTTAAACCAGTATCTATTTTTAGTATTACATATAATAAACCCAGCAGTTTTTAAAAACAATATACCATAATCTGAGTATCCAGGGCATTTTGGTTTAGCTGAATTATGGAAGATGCTGTTAAAATCACTCTCTCTGTTTTATTCTTGAGGCACTACTATAGACAAGTGTCTGTGTGCACAGAGAGGTTAGATGCCTCTCTCTGCTTCTCACTCACAGGAGTGTGCAGGAGCTGTTTTTATGATGTGAACCTCTGTAAGTGCAGTGCTCATGCACACAAGGGCTTATTTCAGAGACGCGGAAGTTTGCCAGGGTGCAGACTGGCAGTTCAGCCTGCAGAGACGTCCCTGAACTCTGATTTCACAAGGGAAAATCAGCATGTCTTTTCCTTTCTTCCTTGTCCTTTCAGATAGTCCTACAGATGCTGAGCAAGTACCCATGCATCTTTGACAGGGAAAACAAGATACGCCTTCATATTACAGAATGCAGGGCTCTTGCCAAAGTCTTTACTGTAAGTGCAACCAACTTTGTTACCTATCAGAAGAGATAAACACACTGCTAACAGACTATTACTTCAATCCTTGGATACCCCTTATCCAGATACCCTTTATAAGGATACCTGAGCCATGGAATTTCTGTGTCAGAAGACAATGCCTTCTCCAAGACATATGGGAAAATTTAAAGTCCGCCTCAAACCAAGATTTCAGGAAGATGTTAAAGGTAAGATACTAAATTGTATTACTTGTTAGCCCTAAGTATCTTGCTGCAGTGTTCCTTGATTTTCAGTGTTACTGTATATTGGTACAAGAGTTTCAGTATCTTCTGAGCATAGAGCAGAAAGAACTGCTCCTCAAATTATTATAAAACATGTTCCATGGATGGTGTAGAGTAAATCTGGAGGCAGTATTTTACATCCTTATTCCAGGCAGCTTTGTTGGCATAAGTTAAATGCAAGTGGCAGTGCTATTTACTGTGAGGTTGCTTTGGGGTAATGGAATAGAATGCTCAGTTGTCAAAGTCCAGTACTGTTGCTGCTAGACTGACTTTTGAGATTTTCTACTAGTACATTAAAACCCCAGTGTCTGGGGAACCAGCCTGAGGGGTCAGCAAGCAACACAGACACACAATTACATTTCTCTCCTGGAGATGCTGTCTGAAGGGAAAGGAAGGATAGTGCTGGCCAGAGAGATGAGTATAATTACAATGCTGCTGTCTCCATGTGCTTTTAATGTGTGGCTTCCACACAGATGTGCAGGTTGGGGCAGCTGCGTTTCCCGCAGGAATGGCGATGCTGGCCCTGCCCTGCAGAAGCCATTAGCTGGGACAGGGACACCTGACTGGGAACAGGACACTGCCCAGAGCAGAGCTCAGCTCAGGGACCACATGCCCCACCTGTCACTAACACAGACTCTGGCACCACGCCTGTGCCACAGGAACAACAGACCTTGGTGCCCTGGTGCTTTCCAAGTGAGCTCTCTTGCCAACCAGAGCTGTCAAAGCTTTTCTTTCCCATTTACTTAAGAGAAATTCACAATGGCTCCCAGAGCTACCTTTCCTTCCTGGTTCCTCACTACACCAGCTGAGAGAGGCATTTATTTACAGAGGCAGGCAGGGTGTGCTCTGAACTGTCCTCTAGACTTCAATTCTCCACCTACTGTACAAGCTCTGACAAACATCTGCCCTTAGCTGAAGTCAGCCTTTCGGCACACCTCGTGAGCACTGCCTTTCACACTGTGCATCACAATATTATTTACCCAGCAGCAGCCTGAAAAATATAACTGCACTGTTAGTATCCCACAGCACTTACAGCCTCGTGCAGCATTTACAACTTGGTGCTTCATTTCTGCATTTTTCAGCAGGTAAAGGACATGAATGTGTTTTGTACTGCAGATACAAACTACCCAAAAGCAAAACACAAAAAAGAAACCTTCACTGTAGCATTGACCTGCTCCCTTCATAGCTGTATCCCGTTAGAAAGTTTTTGATATAATACTGAGAACTTTGCCTGTGATACTCTCATAGTGGCCCTACAAAGAAAAGATCTGCAGGTACTGCACATACAGACATCAGTATCATCCAAGAAAGAAATGTCTTCATTTGACTCATCTCAAGTTTTGTTATTAAACACCAGCCTTATTTTAATTTTTGCTCTTCTGACAGTGAGACAAACATATTTCAGATGCACATCTGGTTAAAAACCCTCAAAGTTCTCAAAGAGAGATTCATATCATTGCATGTTTTAATTTTAATTCAGTTTATTCAGTCAGGGTACTTCCTCATGAAAACTAAGGTTCTAATTAGTGCCACTACAAATGCACAGCACTCTTGAAAGGATAAAACAGAGGAAATTAGTGGTTCTTGTTACTCCTACTCTTCATCTGCATTAACAGTAGTTAACAATGGGCTGCTGCTTCATACAGTTCCAGATCCTACCAGGAAAATTATGCCAGTCACTAGTGCCAGAAGGAAACTCTCTCAAATGAACTGCAATACTCGATGAGATTAAACAAAACTACGTTGATTTAGAGAAGCCCAGGGGTTACCAAAGGCACCGCACTAGTTGTGCCGAAAAAGCTTAATCCCCATCCAGGTCCACAGGTGAAAGAACACATAAACCGGTACTGTAACGGGAAGGAGGAGGCTGTAGAAACACAGGCTGGCTGTGCTGGTGCAGCCCTGGGGGAAGTTTTCGTCCACGCTGGCCGAGTAGAACAGGCCTGCCAGGGACAGCAGGGGAACGAGCACAGTCAGCGTGGGCAGCGAGGGCAGCAGCCCAGCTCCGGCCATCGGGCCCCGGTACCGCCGGGCCCGGCGGCTCCTCACGGCTGCTCCGAGCCCTCGGCCGGCGCCTTCGTGTGCGTCCTCCTGGCAGCCTCCGGAACCATGTTCGGGATGCCGTCGATGATGGGGTACGCGATGCCCAGCTCCTCGTTAATGAGCTCGTTCGTAGATTCTTCGTACCTGCTTAGCCAAGCCGGGGAGGGGGGAGAAACATGCAAGCGAAAACATGAGGAGCAGGGACTAACCTGGCTTTGCCCAGGGCTCGGGCGCAGTTCCCCCGCCCCATCCTCACCTCAGCGGCCGCTTGGAGAGCGGGCACACCAGGAAGCGCAGCAATGATGGCTCCAGGGGCTGCAGCCCCGCTGAGCCGGAGCCTGAGT
>NW_005054304.1:6882942-6892348 GCF_000277835.1 Geospiza fortis
GCCCGCCCCGAGCGGCGCCCGCCCCTCTGCCCGCCCCCCTCAGCCGGGCTCCCTGCGTGTTTCGGAATGTAAAATAGATCAAGGTTAAGGCAGGATGGTTTTCGGTGTAAGATCTTTGTACACTTTCAGGCTTAATCAGGAAGGAAGGAGAACTAGTCAGTGGAACAGGCAGCAGCCAGCATTCCCTAGCCAAGGACATCCGGGAATGAAAAGCCTTGAGGATGCAGTAAATCAAGATGTTGATGTATGTCTGTATATACATTGCTAACTTGGCAAAATACTCAATGTGAAAAACGCCAATCTCTTGTTTTTTAAAAATTTAAAGTTTAATAGTAATAAAATTATTATAAAAATAGTAATACAATTAGAGTAATAACAATTTGGACAAATTTAATTAGGACAATATGAGACAATAGAGACAAAAGTTACAGACGTCCGGGTACCTCTTTCTGGGCAGCACAAGCCTGAAAAAGGACCCCCGTTACCAGAGGATTAACCCTTAAAAACAATAGCCTGTTGCATATTCATACACTTCATACACGATGCATAAATCCCATTCAAATACAGGATTCTGTCTGGTCATCATCAACTTCTTCCTCTGAATCCTAGCAGCGCCTTCAAGGCAGGAAGAAGTTCGTTTCTTCTGATAAGAAGGCAATAAATTCTTTCTCTCTGAAAGATTTAGGTGTCCTGTGGCTGCTATCTCGCTTATCCTACATAGCATAATTTCTATTTTAACATTTTTTATAACCTAAAACTATATTTAACACACTATCTAAGAGAATTAGTACGGCATTACTTTCTAACACAACACATATAATATTCATTTTAATATTTGCAAAAAGCCAATCATAAAATACATGTATTTGTCACACTCAAGTTCCACATAGCCTGTAGCTGAACTGTGTTCATTATAATAGTTAAAATCACGCCCACAGGGTGAAGAGACCCCTGTCAGATGAAGACCCTTCCTCTGAGGGTGTGTGGAAGTCAGCTGGGGTTATGTAACTTGTTTGGAAATTACTAAACAAGCATAACAGACTTGGACGGTTACTAACTCTGAATTTCTGTCTACAAATAATGGCTCAAAAAGTCTGGTGGGGGGTGCTTGATTTGTGGATTACCACCAAGTATCCAGGTTGGCACAACCGTGAGATAAAAAAATCAGTGTCTCTCTCTCAGGTGTGTAATTATTGGCTTGTTGCACACTAGGTAAGGAATCTGATTTTGTGAGCAACATGAGTGTCTCTGTGGCTGTCTCTGCCCTTGCAGGTGTCCTTTGTGGGTGAGGCGGGGGTGGACGAAGGTGCAGTGTCCCAGGAGCTCTTCAGCGTTGCAGCCAGGACCCTCTGCCAGCCCAGCACCATCACCTTCTGCCACTTCACCTCTGGCCTCGTGTGGTTCCCCAGACAGGCAAGGCAGACCTGCGGGGGTGGATGGGGGCCCCACCCATGGGAAAAGGCCGTCATGGCTCGTTCCTAACCAGGTGTGCTTGTTCCTAACCAGGCCCCGAGCTCTGAGGATGAGGACATCTTCCTCTTGATTGGGACACTGTGTGGAATGGCCCTGTTTAACAAGTGCACGGTGCCCTTGCCCTTCCCCAGGGCTCTCTACAAAAAGCTACTGGGCCTGACCCCCACCCTAGAGGACCTTGAGGAACTGCTGCCAACCGTGGGCCGGTATGAGCCAGGCATGGCCCAAGCTTTGGCTGGGTCCCTTGCCTTGATCATGGACTGGGAGATCCCAGAGCCTGAATTTGGGGTACCCATGGCATCTACATTTGCCTTTATGAAGATGCTAGAAGCCACAGATTTCCAAGAGGTCCTTGTCCAGGGCATGGATGTTGCTCTCAGAGGCTGGCATTGCCAAAACAAAATGCCAGGCCTCATGACTTAGAAGGTGTCAGATCTCTGCCCCACCAAAACTTAAGTCCACACTGTGAATATATAAGTGTTTAAAACACTTTGGGCTGTAGTTTAGACTTGAAAGAACTAATGACTCAATTACTAATGTTGGGGTTTTTTTCCTGATTTACTAATTATCAATTTCCGCAATATTGCCTTGCACAAGTACAATATTACAAAATACTGCCAATTCTGAGAACCCTTGTGCAGAGTTTCCATGCACTAGGAGGAGAGATATCAGGCAGACATAAGAGGGAAAGGTGCTGCTACCACCAGCATAATGCTTCTAGGCCCCTGAAGCCCAGTCTTCCAGGCAAGTGATATAAACAACAAGAAGATGAGAATCCCATCCCATGAGCCAGTGACTGTGTTGAGGTCCTGAATTCACTGAGGTTCCTCAGTGAATTGGAACACAAGGTTGCCTGCAATACTTGGAAAGGTGCTGCCCCCCCAAAACAATTCTCCCAGATCATCCCTCTGTTCCACACTTAATTCCTCACTAGATAATGTCTAGCAAGGAAGCAAGACTGTGGTCCCAAACCCAGTTGTCACTGAACTTGGTGTAAAGTTGTCCACACAGGGCATGGGGATGGACTTGCCTGGAAAATTTTTTTACTGGAGGCATTTGTGCTCAGCTTTTGTCAGCAGCATGATGAAATTTCAGTGCCATATATCATGTTTCTGTGTGAGTCTAGGTATTGTGTACATGTATGCATTTAAATACTGCTTGTCAAAGGATGCTTTTTAGCAGAATTTGCAAGTGCACTGAATGGTCACATTTCTTCTCTCTTTAATCCCTTTTGTGTTTGGACAGGAGTCTTCGGAGAATTTTGAATGAAGAAAGTGATGGCTTGGACTTGAACTTCACGGTAAGACATCCCACGAATTTGGACAGGTGTCTGCTAAGGAAGGCAGGAGCCTCCCCTGAAATGGAGAATGTAAATCCTCCCCACCCCTCTGAATTGCTGTAAATTTTAAATTAAGGGGCTCTTAGGCAAAAAATATGGGAGCAGGAAATAACAGTTCTTTAATAGGGAAGAAAATAAAAGGATAAAATAAACAATGCAGTAAACTGAAACAACACTGACAGAGTCAGAACTCAACCCGACACCCTGTTGGTCAGGGTGTTGGTAGCAGTCCAGTTGGAATTGTGGCTGCAGTCCTCCTGAAGTGTCAAGTGTGGTTCTGCTGGAGCAGGGATCTTGTAGAAAAAGGATGTAGACTTCCTCTGAAGATCCACTGGAAGAAGAGGCAGCTGCTGTTCCTCTGGGAAATCCAGTGGAGAAGCTGTATTGGTATTCCAGAATGTCCAGATTATATCTGGGTAGCAATGCTTGGCTCCTCCTTCTGGGCGGAGCATCTCACAATGGGATGCTACAGTTCTTATCAGTCATGCAGTGACATTCAACAGCCTGTTATCAGCAGATGTCCCCTCCCGAGGGAGGAGTGATTGTGGAAGAGATAAGGAAGACTGCCCACTTGACAAAAGACAACTGCCATACAGATGGTAATAGAATACATCTCGCCTTGCAGTCTGGAACAGGTACTTGGGCAAGACACTGTCCCAGTGCAAATGACACAACTTGTCTGTAAACTCAAACTAGTGAGAGTGCCATGTCAGGCCCTTCAGGAGGAATGAGAGATGTAGCACATATATACCTGCCACATATAGATATAGCAGCCAATGTGTGAATTTATTTGCATAGATAATGGAAGGAGGAGATTCCACGGATGTTGTTGATCTTAAAGAAAATGGTGCCAACATTCCTGTCACTAAGGATAACAGGTCAGTTTTATTTTTATATTTCTTAATCATGGTGTCTTGCTACAAATGTATGAAGTAACGTGTCTGTACCCATCCCCATATACTGTTAGAAAATATTGACTTCGGTATTGTGCCATTGGTCTTGGTCCAATAGGTTGTACACTTTCAGTTCCTGCTGTGCTTGCTGCACACGTGCTAAACACTAGCAATTTGTGCAAGCAGTGGATAACATGGGGATCCTTGGATATCCTGGTATCTGCATATACAGATACCTGGCATTAACAGGAAAATTCCTAACAAATGTAAAAAATAACCTGGAATAGTATTTTCAGGCAAAACCAGATGATTTTTCTGTGAAATCCAGCTATAGGTACACCTCTTTAGGAGTTTTTTAAGAGCAAAATGTTTCCTGCTTAGTTACCTATATGGAATGTATCTTGTACATAAAGGAGAAGGAGCAATCTACCAATAAGGCTTTGTGTCAATATTAATCTCTGCACAGAGGACAGAGAGAAATTTTGTGTCCTGAATTATGCAGATGAGCTGAGGACCCATAGGGATCCATGAAAGGGCTGTTTAAGAAGCTTGAAGTAGAGCATTTACATTGAGTTGATTGTACAGTACAATGGCACTACACAAATCCCCATCTGAAGTAGAGAGAAGAGTGAAACTATTGATTAACAGCTGTGCAAATATTTATTTAGATTTCAGGGAAATTATTGGGCATTCAATGGGAGTTAGGTCTGCTAGGTTTAAAATAATCAGGTGTCTGACAGGATTTCATTGGAGCATTCACATGAAGTACAAGGAGTGTTACCAAAATGAATCCATTCTGGCCAGCATTCTCTTTTCTTTGTGAAGATGCTCCCAGCTTAGTCAGTGAATAACTAATTGCCAGTGACAACTGGTCTCAGTGAGTCTGTACACCACAGCAGGTCATATGGAATAAAGAAATAAAGTTCTCTATAATTCTCCTTTTAGAAAAGCACCACCAATGCTCATTTGGTATCTGTTGCAGGAAAGAGTATGTTGATTTGTATGTGAATTATAAGTTCAATAAATCAGCACAGAAGCCATTTGAGGACTTTATGCAAGGGTTCTTAAGAGGCTGCCCAGCTAGAAATTGGAAGGTGTTTTCCCCTGAAGAGCTGCAGGTTCTTCTCCAGGGACACCCAATGTTTGACTGGCATCTGCTGGAAAAGGTATTGTATACAAGCAGTGTCCTTCTGCTCTGTCTGCTAAGCATAAACTACTTCTGACCTGTTCTTTCACTGAGTGTATAACAGATGGACAGAAACTCCAAGAACTTTCTCTTTTTTTGATTTGTGTCGATGTTCTGTCTCTAATCTACGTCAGCCACAAGAATAAAGGGGAATAAGTATCAAGCCATAACTCAGGGATTGTCATTTGAATCTTTGAAAAACAAATGAGCAAGCAGATTCCAGAGGTTAAGGGGATTTGAATATCTATGAACAGGATTATAAAATTTATCAGATAAAATGTTGCTTTAAATATAAATGGAAATATTGAGGATTAACTGGCCTGGTTTTTTTTGTCTCTTTGACAGAATGTGATATATGCCGAGTATACGGAGTCAGATCAAACCATCAGGAATTTTTGGACTGTGTTTCACGAGCTACCAGAAGAAAAAAAGAAAATGTTTCTTGGTAATATATCAGGCATTTAAAACTTTCCATAGCCCTTTTATTTCCCCCACAACACACATCCTACATACTATACTGTACTATAGTTCCAAACTGTAGCTTTTCAAAGTGTTCACCCCTGCTGCTGCCACATTTTCTAGGGAAAACAACAAAAAATAACAAAAGGAGCTGCACAGGGACAGCTCTGACCCTCCTCACATCCCCTGAGGTTTGCTTGAGTGCACCCTGAAACTTGCAGTTACTTTATCCCTTACTTTTGTGTTGTGTTGTTGGTCAGAGGCTGCAGTTTGTGAGAGTACACTGTGTTGATGTAAGCAGTTTACCTTTTTCAAAGGGTTGCAGAAGCTAGGTCATCCTTTTTAAAGGTAGAAGGTCAGACCTAGCCTGGCCTTTCTCATCCACATAGTCTATAATAGAAAGTAGAAGAGAGCTTGTAACTACTGTGAATCAGAAAGAGACTTTAATCTGTATTCAGGTGTAAGTTCAACAAAGCATAATACTTAGCTTAGGAAAATATCTGTATGTTTACACTAATTTCCCTTCATGATTTTCATTAACATTAATTATTTTAATGATTTTCAGCTAACTTTTTTTTTCAATTTGCTAACTTATTCTTGTTTTTCTTTTTTTCATTCCTTCAGTTTTTTTGTCAGGATCTGATCGAATTTCTGGCTATGGACTGGAACCTTTTAGATTTTGCATTGCAGATCCCCACATAGAAAATCCAGATAAGAGCTCTCCCTATGCCAGTACTTGCTGCCTGACTTTGTTCCTCCCCAGATACAGCAGAAAAAAAATACTCAAAAAGAAGTTGCTTTATGCCATAGAGCATAATGAAGGTTTTGGCCGTGAGTAACTCTGGGATAGAAGCACTTAAAAGCAAAAATAAGAATATGAGTCTTTGTTCACTTGCCATATTTTCTCTTAATAACTCAAATTTACTGGTTTCTACCCTGCCTTATTTTTACTGGACTTTATAAACACCTGAGTGTGTGTATTTGCTGAGATTTTACATTGCTTATAAAATTGAGCTTTGACCAGACATTTCATAGTTAGATTGTAAAGTTAGGAAAGAAGAATGCTGTTTGGCACACTTCAGAGAAGCAAGCTGATAACCAAGCATATTTACATATATGTGCAGGCAGGGTCTGCACTGTTCTGGTTGTGTTAGGACAGTGAGCTCCCAGCAGCAGGGATGCTGTGATTTGTACATTTATGCATTAGCAAGCACACAACCAGGATGTGCTAAGCAGTCACCCTTGCAGAGCAAAGCCAGGGTAAGGTTTTAATTTGTGTTACTTAAGGGTTCTCATGGGAGCAACTAACACATTTAATGAGATTGGGAACTGAAGGAGCAGTCTGTGCTTACCTGGATATGGTCTATGATTTATCTGAGAGAAATTTGTAGGAGGATTTGATCATTCCTAGACTTTTTCAAAAGCTGTATTAATGAATTATAATAATACAATTTTTTTGTTATTTAGTGTGATAATTGTGATATTTGCCATGTTTCATTATAACTTCTAAGGAGATGTTTCACAATTAAATCATAAAATCTTAGGCTTGCAGAACAGCACTGCCTACAGAGCCCTGTGGACATGAGGCTGGCAGGGCTTCAGGAATCTCATTGTCAAAACAGTGCAGAGCACTGGCAGGATATTAACCATGTCAGGCAGGATGTGTGTTTACTGTGTATTTTGCTATGTGAAGAGAGGGAGAGACACAACAGCCATTATTTTTCAGCAGTCTTCTCTTTGGTGCATTAAATGTGTCAGGGGACATCCATATGTAAAGAAGACTTCCACTGTCTTAAATGATGATGGATTAAATTTTCACCCCTGTAGCTGTGTTCTTCCTTCCTTGTGCCTCTGCCTACGTGGATAAGCATAGCAGGCAGTGTGTCTGTGTTGTCTGTCCTCCTTGGAATGGGGGGGCCTTTCACAAGTGGAGTCAAAGGCTGATGTAAGCGTGTTTCAAAGAGATGCATTGTACATGCTGAACAAGTCAGTCTTTCCTGTGAGATGCAGAATGACATTGTTACCTATTAAAAAAAAAGGTAAGTTTCCTTTTAAGTGACAGTACAGTAATCAGTAAAAAAAAAAATTTAAAAAATTCAAGCACTCAACACAAGCACCAGGGCAGTACAAGAAAGCAGATGGCATGGGAGTGTTGATGGGAAGAGGGGAAATTGGACTTCAGAGGATGGCAGCTCCCAGCAGAGGGGAGCGAGGGGACATGGCCTGCTCAGACCTAACCCCTCACCCCCCTGGAACAGACAGGACATCACAGGGATGCTTACATCATCTGAGGAAGGCAGCACTCTGGTGTATTTTTGTGGAAAGACACCAGCTGGACATGAGATGTGGGCAACACCTTGGGCAGAAACCCAAGGTGTTGCCCACATCTCATGTCCAGCTGATGCTGCCACACCACCACAGATTTCTGTTTTGGCAGCTTAGCCTGCTGTTCTTCATCAGCCTGCTCCTGGCTGTTTCCCTTTTTATGGTTTTCTAAGCTTCAGAGTGATCTTCTGTGCTGTGCAAGTGTACAAAAGAAGTACTCTCTTTGGAATTCAAAATAACCCATTAGAGATTAAATGATAATAGGTTTATTTAGAGCCTGGAGGTATTTCCTTCTCATCATGTATGATGCAACATCACATGGGAGATTAAAGCCCAGAGTCACTTTCAAGGCTATTTTTAAGTTGTCCTCAAATAATCTCTGCTTTTATATATATGTGTATATATATACACACATTACATAAAGACTTTCAGAGTAGTGCACTCCTCTCTGATTTTCTGAAATTAATTTGGACACTGGATTGTATTTACATTTTCTCAAGCAGTGCCTGTTATAAAATACGCAGGAGAATATAAGATGAGTGAGCATCACATTCAGCTGTGAGTTCAAAAGGCTTCACACAGGCAGTAAAAGTATATTGAACCCACAGCAGGATTCTTTTTAGGCCACTCATCTGAGCATCACCTGTAGACAAGTGCAAGAACAGCCTTGAAAATTCTCCAGGAAGCTGAAATGTAACCAGTTAAAAATTGATTTCAACAAGAGACTCCTGGCTCCCTCATACAAATTCCAGGCTTTGCTCCATCATTTTCTTCTTTTTTTTGTTGTTGTTTGTGTGTGTACCTTCCCCTCCTTGACTACGCAATCAGAAACAGAGGAAACTGAGTGTAAAGGGAAATGATCTATTTTGCAAAGATCTCCAGACAATGAAATAAACAAAACAGAAACAAACACAAACACAGAAATGTATGTTTTCCTCTATGTATGCTTTCAGTTATTTTAGAAGCTGTTTGTAACACTGGTTAAGCCAAAAATGTTACATGACAGGTGTAATTTTATATTGGAGTAGCTATTTATTCTAAACACGGATGATCCATGCAAATACAGGTGATTTTTCACCTGATCTGTCACACATTTTCTGCTAAATGCACAAACACTGCAAGCTGCCAGAGATGCAGTGTAAGAGCCACAAATACTTATGGGCACTGGACATACCTTAGGGACTTCTCCCCATACCGAGCCCTTGCAAACATCTATCTGAGGTTTGCCCCACACATTGACTGTCATTTTGGTGGTCTGAATGGGATCCAACTTGTGCATTGCTCTTGTGGAGCACATTTTTTTTCCTAATAGATGGCACTAAAACCAGAAAATCAGTGCTTGGGAGTTACATAATTGTTTGCTCATTGGCCTCTTTTTTTTTTTCTTTCCTCCCCCTCACTCTCAATGGAAATTTTGACAACAAACCTTCTTTGAGGTTGAAACTTTGTATAAATTTGAGTTCCTAAACAAATGAGCCTGCCAGGTGACCAGAGGCCACATAAAAGGAAGAAGAAACAGACTAGAGGAAAGAAACTGACTATTGTTACTAGTAAGTGACATTTCGTGCTTAACGCATTCTCAAACACTGGAAAGCTGCCTTTCACTTGAGACCATCATTTAGAACAGCTTAAACTCTGGAATGCGCTTAACTTGGCCCGTCGGTTCTGCTGTGTTTAGAGCGGCGAGCGATCCGCAAGGCTGAAGCCGCGCAGCCCGGCGGGCGGGGACCG
>NW_005054304.1:6892619-6895215 GCF_000277835.1 Geospiza fortis
GGCACCGCCGCTGCTGCTGCAGCATCGCCCGGCTGCGGGGTGGGCTCGGGGCTGCTGCCGCTCCGGGGTCGGTGCGTGCCCGCCGGGAAGCGCCGCTCTGGGCGTGGGAAGCGGCTGCCAGAAGCCCGGGCTGTCCGGGGTGAAGGCAGGGAGCGAGCGGTGTTTTTACTGGGATTGCAAAATGGAGGTGATGGCGGGGGGGTTGTCGTGTTTGATTTTAGGTATCTATTTTTATATGTTTTCTGTGGGAGCATCTCCATCTGAGGGTATGCGGCTGTGCAGTGGGAATACTCTGCTCCTGCTTTAACTCATTTCCTGGTACACCTTGTATTCTCTTGCTCTGTAACCTGCTTTACATTGGATATTGAGTTGGATTGAAACGGAGGCAAAAAGAAGAGGAAAGTGGGCTTGGAGGCTTGGTGGCAGAAAGAGGCATTAAATTCCATCATTGTTGAGCAATGCTGGTAGTAGAAACACATTCGTTATCTGAAATCTCACAAACAAGAGGGAAGGAAAAACTTGTTTATTTATGCCCTGCCAGTTGGCAGATCTCTTTGTTTAGAGAGCATTGAGCCTTGAGTGTTGTTTGTTGTAATTCTGATATTTACTTAGGTGACTTCCCCAGAAAGAGCACAGAGTGGGAATGGCTTTAGAATATGTTTGTGTGATTTTGAGGAGAGACTCTGCATGACATGAGAGCTTTTAAAAAGAGAGAGGAAAAGAAAAAAGACAAAATACATCCTGTCATGATCATACATGCAGCGTTATTATTTTACCAAACCACAGGGACTGTTTTTTCACCGAAGGATATGTACTTATTATGTCAGCAGAACCTTATTATAGCAGAGGGTGAGTCTTCCACCCACAATAGATTTCCTCAAAATATTCCTCACAGTGTGAGGTTTTCCTAGCTCTAGCTGTGCTCTGTACATCCTTCGCTGTTTTGATGATGAATTATTCCTGGAATGTCAGGGTCTGAGGATGCGGTGTTGTATCTTCCCCTCTCCTTTTTATGTGTGGGGAATCTCTGCAAATGCCTGTGGCTTTACTGCATTGCATCTGTTCATATCTCTGAAACATGAATACCCAGCTGGCTGTATTGGGATTTCTGAAGAGCAGGAATAGGTTATGTGGTTGGGTATTGCAGTTCTTATGCTTTTTGCAATCCAGTTTTTAAAAGGAACTCTGAACTTTAATCCCTAACTGATGCATTTAAGAAAAGCCCTCTCTCCCCTAAGGGTTTGCCCCGTGAAGATAAAAATTCAGCTTTTTTTAAGGTGTATTGAGCTGGGCGCTAGGAATATTAATCACTCATATAAAATTTCAGATAAGTGAATATAAATCATATGTTTAATGTATACATGTGTATGTGCAGGCACGTGTGTGTTAGTGCTTGCCTACGCTAGAAACTTCTTATGTCATTGTTTTAGTATGAGGAAGGTATGCAGTTTGTAGAGGTAGCTTGCAGTGGCGCATGCACTTTTACTTCCTCTGCTACTGTCAGAGAAGAGTAACTGCCTTAACTGGATTGGAAACAGAGTGTGAAATTGTTATTTAAAATCTCCTCGTGTTTCAGGATACAGCTCCTACTTGAACATACAATGTATTAAGACCTCCAGCATTGGTTTTTTTTTTAGAGGGAGAAAAAACCAGTCTTAAAGTCGTGTTTTTAAAAATGTTTTCAGTATAAGTAAATTCACCAGGCCATTTGAAATATTTAGCTGTGCCTGTACAATCAAATTGTGAGTGGCTGTGTTTTTTGCTCTGCTCTCCACTGGAAAGTGTTGGTCTGTTTCTGTGAAACTGAGCTGCACAGAGATTTATTGGCAAAATGTTGGAAGATGCGGGTGGATAGAGATGGCATAGTCCATAGAGATGATTTTAGAAAAAACTAGTGAAAACCAGGTTTTCTGTGTCTGGTATAGGGATAGTTCAATATGAGGAGCTTCAGAAAATCTGGCCTGTAGCATGAATGGAGGGTTGAACTCTGAAGTATCACCCTAGTGTTTATATGGATTACTGGGAGTTTGAACTCCTCCTGTTTCAGTAGTAGTGTCTTAATTGGAAGAAAAACCCATCTCTTACCAATCACATCATCAACTTGCCCATTAGCAGCAAGTTCTTGTGTGGAATATGAACACAAGGAAAGTAATTAATGTATTTTTAGCATTTTTAAAAGAAACTAGCACTAGGGAAGATGACTGTAGTCTATAGGGAGCAGACTGTTGAGTACTCTTTTAGAAGGTATCCCAAATTAATATTTAGCTCATGTGGTACAATGTCATTGTAGTTCAAGTGGTATACTGGTGAAATCTTTTCAGCTCAGAGGCAGTGTCTATTTATGCTAGCAGGTTAGTGATCCTTGGGTCTTCAGGAGCGCTGTCTTTGTAACACACAGTTCCCCAGGCTGAGAGAAATGGCAGTCCCAGATTTCTGCCTTTCCAGTGTTAGTTTTGAAATGATTCCCTGCCACCTTCAGGGTGTTGCTCATGCATTTTTAGTTTGGGTTTTTTTGGTGGTGTGATAGGACATGAAGATCGCTCTAAATGTAGCTGTTTAAAGCACATTTAAAGCACATGCAAACACTTGAATTTTC